>NW_009936964.1:98354-117735 GCF_000696875.1 Nestor notabilis
TACTGCAATAATCTGGCCCTGCAGAGAAGGAATAAAAGCAATCATCCATGGCCTTCACCTGTGTCTGCTCAGTTGTACTGACATTATCTACATGCACAAGATAATGTTAGTCATATCTGGCTCCTTCTAATGACATACATACAGGCATCCTTCCCTCCCAATCCTCTAAATTGCGTAACTACATATAAACCTATTTTGAGTCAACAAAACCAGCATGAGTCAAATCTCTATGACCTCCTGGTTTGCTGAAAACCTTCCCAGTCATATACGAGGGAAGGCAGAGAAGCTGTTCCATGAAGGACCCTCCATTGTATTGGCCTGAGAGAAGCAAAGCTCTGGACCCTCAGACTGGGTCCCAGAAACTTGCCACCTATTGAAGAGCAGTCCTGAAGGTATTTGTTCCATGCACTGCTTTTACTTCGTATTCTCAGTTAATGAGGAAAAACAGAAATCTGCAGCAGGATATTATAAATGTATAATGTATTTTAGAACTAGACCAACATAGACCGGGCAGACAAAATTCCAAGATACCTTAACAGCCCCTGAATTTATTTTTCTGTATCAGTCCTTTTCTTTTTTAGGTATTGGTTAATTTTTGTGTTCTCCAATAAAGACAAAAGCTAAAGAGTAAAGCTATAACTTGGGATGTGTCTGCCTTTGAATATAACAAACTTAGACATTACCTTCTTACATGCTGTGACAGAGCTTCCCAAACTGCTTGCTGAACTGTCTGTGCTGCTGCCTTGGTGCTCTGGAACTTCATGCATCAGCGGAGATTCAAAGTTGCTGAAGAACAAAAAAGAAACAGACACCCCAAAACCTTTCCAGTGACTCAGCTACATAGATACCTCAACTGATAACAAAATACAGTTCAGTAAAGAGATGTAACTTAGAAGAAGCTGTCTATGCTCTCCTTGTTGATGTTACTAGTCTATTTATTACTTTATTTTTCCATTTTGGAAGACTCTCCTGAGTTACATACTTTGGATATGAAATATCAGACCAGAGTCTTTAGATGATTACAGGATAGCATATGGCTGCCTATAATCATATCTGCCTGTCTTGAATGCCGCTGTAAAAAGTGGTACTAGCTTGTTTTCATAAGCAGGCATCTTGTAGCAGCAAATGAAATTCTCTCTGCATTAATTCAGCTTGGTAGAAAAAAGAAAAGCTTGCTGCATTTTTACCTGCCTGGATAGAGGTAAAGGGGTAGTAATTAAAATGTAAAAACCACAATAGGAGCAGTTGACTTCTGTAAGTGAGATGGAATAGACTGATACCTTTTAGGTTTAGAGCAAAGGTAAGTCATACGCGTACTCTGTTTTGAGAGTCAGTTATATGCAACAGATGCAACAATATTTGCTTTGGGACTGTGCAGATGTGAAATACAAAACCATAGAAACAAGCTCCCCCAGCCAAGTTATTTGCACATACAGTTGGTACCATGCCTCACATTTATTTTGGAATAGCTCAGGACAGTCTTGTAAGATCTCCCTCCATATAACAGTTAAATTGTCACGAGCTTTCTGAAGCTTCTCTTTCTGGACTTGATGTGATTACAGTTAAAGACAACACAGTGCTAAAGTGCTATTTCTCCAGAAATGTGCTAGGGGAAGAATGCCCTACACATTCAAGTTCTGCTTCCAAAATTAGGTCGCTAGAGTGCTTTTAATTTATTGCAAGCCATCTATGAGAAGATATGGAACGCGTTGTGATAGACCATAACAACTAGGTTACCATGGCTTAACTAATAATCTTTCATCAGTTCCAACAGGCTAACAGACCATGTGCGATTTCCTTGTATGCTCAATTAAAAACTAAAATGCATTTTCATAAGTCACCTTTGCTGGATCTTAAGCCAATATGTTAAAAGGAGGCTGCTTCTAGTTTTTGCCCCAATCTATCAGTAAGGCTACCCTTCTCTTAAAGATTTATATATGTATATTTTATTTGATACTGCTTAGGACCAGTTATGAACATATCCACTTCCACTGATAAATAACTTTGTCAATAAGAATTTTGTTGATATGTGTGGTGCTATTCTGTAATTATTGTTTTTTTTAAAAAGTATCTGTATGTATCTGTATGCTAGAATTAGAAGATTGAATTAAAAATATAACACTAACTTAGCCCTTATTAATTGTGAATTGGGGAAAAGCTTCCTGAATTGCATGGGAGGATTGAATACAGATGCACAAGTGAGACGAGTAGGTTAATTGACTTCACTTGAAAAGTGTGGTATCACTTAACACTCTCTAAGATACGAGCAACATTTGTACCTAGGAGGGAGACTTTTGCCTGTTTATGAAAATCTGCTGTATTGCTCATATTATCTAGATAAATGGTAACTTTTCTGGGCAGTAATTTTTCTGGCATTTAACAAAGCAAAATAGCATTTTATAGGCCTTTTGCAGAGTTCTTCAACAAAATGAGGGACATTAAACATATGAAGTTGTTCTGGTTTTACCTTTGTTAAAAATAAACCCTCATATTCAGAGGGTCAGATATTGCATAAGTTAAGTACCCTCCTTGCTAACTCCAGCCTCTGTACTAAGTAGAGCTCAGTACTCCCAGAAGAAGCTGTGAACTGCCTCTTTTTATAAGATTCATCACTTCTACAATCTAATAGTAAATTACAAATTAAGTCTGACCTGCAGGTTGAAGTACAAGAGCCATTGTTTTCTCCTGCTCTTCACTGAGAGAAAGACTGAGTGGTTTTGCTATTGCTTTGCCCTACAGGGAGTTGATGTGCTGATGATGTCTATTTGCTCTCAGTTACACTGTGTGCAGGGAACTTAACTTCTAGTGAACTTCTAGTGAATCAAGTGTTGCTGAGTCTAAAGGCAGCAAAGATGACAGTGTGGCCACTAACTAAAGGTCTTTTTTGGACCTTAATTAAGCAGTGCAAATAGAATAGAATAGTGCATTAAAGCATAGCTGGAAAATATAGTTGAGGAGTCATGTTCTGGAGTATAAATAAATTTGTGCTTTCTCTGGATGATGCTTCAGTCAAGGGTAGCACATTATGTGTTTCACACAGAAGTAAAGTTGTCTTCCTAGTCATGTGGAAAGCAAAAAAGATCTTTAAAATCTTAATCCTTTAAAAGCTGTGTTATTTCCAAAATAAGCCCACTTTTCATTTGTAAATATAGAAAAGTTTGTTAAAAGTGCATGATGAGTGAAATAAATGTTACACACCTGGGTCTTCCATAACTCAGAAACGTGCAGGGTATAAGATTCTGTCCAGATACCTTCAGATTCATGGGCCTTTCTTTCAACATGGAACACAGGTTTGGCTTTTCATCATCTCTTTTTCAATTATCCAAGATCAAGGTTTCTTCTTCTCTTTCTTTATCCCCTTCTAAGCTTTATGTTTCAAAATGTATGTGATATTTCAAGAGACCCTCCTCAGGCCATATAGCTCTGCCACCTTCACCCTGTAGCAAATCCAGTAAGATAAACCTACTTTTCATTAACTCCCCAGAGAAAAACTATTCTGTCTTTGAGAAGCTGCCTGCTCTCATTAGTTTCTCAACAGCAGGAAGCTGAAAGAAACTGCTGTGGAGATGTAGCCATCTCATCATCAAATGATAGCTCTGTATTCACCTACTATATTCATTACTTCACACTAAGAGTTTATACAAAGCTCTAGTCTTTTAAGACTTATAAGGCATATGGCACAGATCTGAGCCTTTTCACTATAAGATAAAGCAAACTGCTGAAAGTTTTTGGTCCCAATTCTCACCTTGCCTTGGATTCACATCTGACAAGTGATGGAGAATGCTTATCTGACTTAGATGTGCTCATGTGATTTGGAACTATCACTGCAGGCCACAGGCATAAGAAGCAATCTCTGTTAAAGGATGGCTCATGTAAGAGATCCTAATTTACAGTTCAGCTTTTGAAACTGAAGCTGGGAACCTCAACCTATGACCTAGTGTTAAGAAGTACACCATCTTCACGTTAATATTTCCTTTACCAGAAATGTCTCCACAGTC
Organism: Nestor notabilis; assembly: GCF_000696875.1. NCBI lineage: Eukaryota > Metazoa > Chordata > Aves > Psittaciformes > Psittacidae > Nestor > Nestor notabilis. The sequence continues at coordinate 102,353 of NW_009936964.1, forward strand.
CCTTATTTGCCACCAGCTGCTGTCTTACTGATTCATGAATTTGATGGATACTTTTTTCCTACAAAGCTAAATGCTCTGATGAAAAATGCAAACCTCTTTTTGGAAATTAGAGGACGGTAGTAAATAGTTATGAGGTTTATGGCACTAACTGTAATAATACATCCTTTATTATTGACCAAAATGCAAAATAATTGCCTCTATTTTCCTACTAAATAATCCAAAAATACTGACCTTGGTGACTCAAGACTTAATAAAAAAAACCCACAACAAAACACCACAACTGCTCCCAAAAATAATTATCTTCTTTGCAGATGTGGCAGATGGTGCTACATCAACTAAGATGAGGCAATTTGAAGAATTCCCGAGGTTATCACTAAAGAAAATTAATCTTGTGAAGCAATATCAGAAACTTCAATTTTCTAACATCTTGCACAAGCACAACCAGCTTCCAAAAATTTGCTTTTCAATAATCTTTCCTACGGAGCAATTTCAATAAACAATAAGTGACCATTATATATATTTTTTGAACCAATCCTATCATAGCCTAGTGCTTTTCATCTTTCCATTATGATTCCTAATCTCAGCATTTTGAACATATAAAACGTACTGATCCAAGAAAAAGATAATCTTGATGAAAGAAGCAAACTGAATGAACACTGCGAGGTTTCTCAGTACAATTTACCCCAAGCTATAGTTGGCTAAATCTGTAATGTTTTGCTAATATTGTACTGAACCCCATGAACAACAAAAATAGGAATGGATTTCATTTTGGAATAAAAATTTGAGACAAGTGAAAGTGTGGCAAAATACCCTAGAATATTCTTACCTTTATACTCACAAATATATCTGAAAGATATTCAGAAACTGAGGAAGGCAGCTAGTTTAATCCAGACCCTAAACAAGCAGCAGTTTTGAAAGGCATGCAGCATTCAAACAGCATTCCTTAACTTCAAAGCCTTTTTGAAGTGGACAGACTAGTCAAACTTCATGCTACTTTTCAGATTTTACAACTTTAAATTTTACCTTTACATGTAAACAGGTCAACAGCTTCTAGCAGTAAAATCTTTAGATGTAACAAAGTTACTATTTTAATCCACATAATAGTTTTTTGTTCAGTCTGAACTACGTGTATACTTCAATCAGAGCACAGATGGTTAGCCAAACAGAAGTTCTATAAATACCTCAAACAAATATCTTTCTTGTTATGGATTCGGAACCCTTATGCAGAATATAATCACTGGCAGTATCAGGGTCTGATCTTGTAAGGTATTAATAGATTTGTTTCAGTTTCCCTTGGCTGCTATTGACTTCACTGGGAACTGAAAATACCAAATACCTCCCATTGTTATCAGAGCTGTATGCAACAGATATAGGATTGGGTTGCTAATTTTACATATCTGCACTAAAAAGAGTAGAAGTTTAAGTGCTTTATATTCAGATTGCTCATTTCTTAATGTCTGTTGGGAACTCTTCATTTACATTTCATTTTTACCTGTGACACAGCTGCAAAAAGCCAGGTCATTAGCTATGTTTTAATGAAAAACAAGAGCAGAGAAAAGATAACACATACTGTGGTACACCACACAACAAAAAAGCCTTTTCCTTCCATGTTTGTATATTCATAGAGCCCTGAATGCCCTTCATTCTGCCCTAAATTCACCTAAAAAGGTGAACAAATCTAGAAGCCTCTGCAAGCATCAGCAATGATCAGCCTTCGTTCAAATCATCTTTTAAAAACACCATTAAAAAAAACAGACAAGTTTTACTGAAGAATGAATGTAAACCAAACTAACTAAATTTTATATGATCTACTTAGACATAGTCCTTCCTTCCTTTATTTACTGATTGAATTATCAAAGGAAAAACCAAGGTTTTATGTACAAGTCTGACAAACTTCCTCACATTCAATAGTTATGGCAGGGTATACTCTGATGAAAGAGTTCACAAATCAAATCATAGAGCTGGCAATCAGGACCTGAATGACAGTTGACCGTGTTGGAGATTTTTGATGTTGAACTATATTTCAGTAGTTTACTGACAGAGAGACAACCCAGTATCAGCTGTGCTTTTGCATATAGCTGATAGGCATCCTGCTTTTTTCCCACCTATCCTTGGTTTTGACATGACTTTAGGACAATTCCCAGTGGACCTTTGTTATGCTGGTAGAATGGCTACTTACTAAGAAAGCCTTCTAGAAAGGACAGGCTTGGACCTTAGAAGAGACTACAGAAAAAGCACATGAGAAACCATGAGATCTCTTCCTGGCAGGGTGCATAAGGCAATGAAGAAAATGCCTAGAATGATATGTAGGATGCAGTATTGGTAACAGTAATTTTTGAAAAGTTCCTAATTTCAAGGATTTTTAAGAGGTATAAAAAGAAGCCCTGGATCAACAACTAGGGACTAAACATGATCTGATGAGAAAGAACTACTGAACTTCGGAAAGATTAAGGAACAGACCATTAGATTCCTAGACTGCAAAGGACTGCACCTTACAGAGGTGGACTGAAAGGTAGGCAAGACTGCTTTTCTGCTCTAAAAGCATGACGTTTAGGTCTGAGATCTATACTCAGATCTGGAGTGGAAACTAAGGCACTGTTGAGGTTTGACTGCAGGAAAGATAAGATTCTTCAAACTAGTTACTCTGTATGTACATGACTTAAGTGAGCACCACGGATCAGGAAGTGGGCAGTGATGATCAGGAAGATGGTTTTAGAGAGATAGAGACTGAACTCGCTATATCCAGTCAGAAATTTTACAGAAAAAACAGAATAACAGAATTTCATCTACAGCAAAGGAATAGGTTTGCTACTATTTAAGCATGCTAAGTCAGCAAGAAGCAATATAAAATCAGAAACACTCTTAAAAAGATGTCCCACAAAAAGTTCCTTATTCACTTAGCATATGTAGGTGTACAGTACAACAGCACTTGTCCTTGTGCTATAGAAAGGAGAGCAAAGACGAAACACTTGGTTTTCATCTCAAACAAGACTGTTCATGACTGTGTATTTATTAAGCAACTTAAAACTGCACTTTTGATGGCAATGTTTATTCTTAATATAGATTGTTAGTGCAGCACAGTGCAATATGCCAAGTGTGTGATATTATTTGATCTTACTTCTTTTAAAGATAATAGAAAAAACATTGTGACATAGCTGGAATCTGGTGAAATTTGGTCCAAATTACATAGCAAATGTGCAAGCTTCTCCCATAGATTTAACTAGAAATGGAAATTCTCTGCATTTTTCAAGATGAAGTCAAAGATGTTTCAAATTAGGCTTTCATGCCATAAACCACCAAGTTATTTTTTAAAGTCTGTTTTAAATGTCTCTTGTATCTAACAAAAAACTTGTGTTCTTTGACTGCTCCTCTGATCCTTTTGCTATGCACAAACTATCAGGTTGAGATTTTTGGGGAACCAGTAGAACATGACGTAGGAAGAAAGGGGTGATTTCATGTGGGGGATGTTAATCTTGGCTTAAATGATTTGCTGAGCATTTGTTGGCATCTTGTTTATATTATATAGCCAAACCTCATAGTCAGGCTTCTAAACCTGCTTTTGCCATTGACCCATGCAGTGCATTTCTGATTCTGAGCATTCGAGCAACAAGACGTGACTACTGACAAAACAGGCAGCATGTTCAAAAAAGTATTTCACTGTCTGACACCTTTCCTTAAATTTTACCTTGTAAGATCTCAAATCTATTCACAAAAGCTTTTCATTATTTAAATTCAAGGCAGATACTACATATTTCTGAAAGGATACATGACAAAGATGTTCATATCTTGAAAGTGAATACATGTCATGATTTTATTTGGGTAGAAAATGCATGTAGCTAATCAAAAATTGCTTGCTGTTTCACTGTTTTCCTATTTAGATTGATTACAAATCAAATAGACTGTAAAAGTGTAATTGAAATTTGGTAGGTACTCAGGATTATGTGCGTGATAGGAAGGTGAACATTGCTTTCATGTTCAGAACAGTGAGCTTCTAACATTCTTCAGTTTCTGAAATTCTTTGTACCAGATTTCCTGAGAAATAATAAATCTGGCTTTGGAAATCTGAGATTAACAAAGGACTGACTTGTCCCCAGGTATTTAAGGGAGAAGCTTGAGAATTTCCTACTGTCACAAAATCACTTTCAACCAATTTTAAAAAAGGTAAAAGGCAAAGCTGTTACTGAAAAGGGACTGGTGATACTGGAAAAACAAATTGTTAAACACTGAATCTGAATTATACAACAGGTTGAGCTCTTGGAAGGAAAGTATGTGTATGACCAGTGAAGAGACCATCATATCATGCTGTATAGTGTTCTTCATTACACATCATGAGATCTTAGAATTGACTGCAGCATAGCGTAGTTGAAGATGCAGTTTTTCATATCGCAGAAGTTAATGTTGCTGACTACTAAAGGAAATGATAATAAAATATTTATTCCGACTGCCTGAAGACTCCCCAGCCACCAGTAAGCCACAGAACTAATCAGAAAAACATTACAAGCTCTTTTTCCTTTTCCTTTTCTTTCCTTTTTTTTTCTTTTTTCCTTTTTTTTTTTTCTTATTCCTTTTTTTTTTTTCTTCTTTTTTTTTGGGGGTGGGGAGGTGGGAGCATTTATGAGATATAAGTTGATCAAAGTAGAGGAAGAAAGAATAGGGTGAAGTGATCTTATCACCAGAAATCTGTGTGGCATGCAACTAGCTGAGCTGGTGTTATACCAAGTCTTTTATTACATGGGGACAGTGCTACTGCAGAATGATTCCTCCGACCACCAAATAAACATGTCAGCCTGTGTGGTGTCTCTAACTCATGAAGGGAGTAGCATGTTAAGTGTAATGGGCTTACCCTCATCCTCGACATAATGATGGCTTACAGATATTTTTGTGAGCCACCAAAGATATTTTGATATTCTGTTTGGCAGAAGATCTAAGCAGGTATTTTGAACCCACTTGATTGAATTCTTCCCATCCACTCACCCCTGAGATAACCAAGACTTTGCTGCTGTAAGCAAATCTGGAAGCTTTGGTAGATATTCTTCCATGAAAAGTCTACACTTTTTCCTCAGTTCTCAGAAGTAACATTACCCAATTTCAAAATCATTTCTACAGCTGTAAAAAATAAGAGAATTCATAGTCTACTGTCATTTACTTCCTTGGACAGGCAGCTTCACCCACACATCTCTATATTCAAAAAACAATTGGTCAAACCTACTCTGTGTAACTGTGATGTTGGTCCCTACTAAACTCAATTTGATTATGGTAAATATTTTACTTTAACAGTATTTCAAGTACTTTCAAAAGTACCTAAATAGTAAATGTATTATTTCCTCAACTCCATTCCAGTTTCCAGCCCTTTTTATCTGAAAGAAAGCCAAATTGGTTTAGATTCCTTCTAAATCTTTCAAAATGTTTAGGATTATAATAGTGTTCAGAAAACAGTATGTTTTTACCTTAACTAATGATAAGTAAAACAATAGGCTAAAAATAAGGGTCTGCATCTAAAATATTCACAGAAAGTTCCTATTCTCTTTAATACAGTATTGTTTCTATGACTGCCTGAAGTTATATATGTAAACTATCTAGTTAAAACATCAGGGTACATTCTGAAGTTATTTTAATGTCAAAGAATACATTTTGTCATTGCTTATTCAAAACAAATCTTATTTTATTTTACATGCCTGAAATATTCCTGAACAATTCTGATTCACTACTAATATCACAAAGGAACTAAAATCTTAACAATTTTGATGCTAAGTTAAATGTCAAGAAATAGCAATCTATGATAACTTATAGAAAACAAGGCCTCAAACCCCACTAAAGTATGGAGTATTTGAAAAAGCAAAATAACATTGTCAGAGATGTTAACAAAATGAAACTGCCTCTAATTATCTTGGCTTATAAAATGCTACAAAATGATTTTGTATAATTCTGTCAAGATACTACAAACATTGTCTTTGGTTTAGCTTGCTTGAATTTGTGAAACTTTTTTTCAATGGACAGCAATGTGAGTAACAGGATTGAGAATGTTCTCAGGCTTTTTCCTAGCTTATACCATTTTATACCAGCATAAGCAATAAAGATTTCAGTCCAAGAAATTACGATTGAGGGGGTTTATTTTGGGCATGATGAATCCTTCTTCTTTCTACCTCCTAGAATCTACTGACTTTCTAACTATACATAGTTATATAGGAACATAGAACATTTTCTCTGAGAGACTAAAGGTGAATCAGATCAATGTGTTATTAATTAAATTAATCTCATTTTTCCACCTGGTGGCATGATATAGATAAACTTCAGAGCTCTTTCAGACACTGCTTTGCAATAAACTCAGAGTAACTATGAAACTGTTTTGATAACTGGGCTTGAGATACTTGACTTGTTTTCACTGGGATGCACAAGGGCCAGCAGGACCATCTGCACCACAGAGCTCAGGTTAAGCTTTCAGATAAACATATCATTACCTGCAGTGTGACTAACTAAGTACTTGCTTAATTAGTACTCTTGCATTTACACCTAACGCAAAAATATAGACTAGACTGTGTGTAGACATGGATTTTCAGTTATCCACTGAGAAATCAAGAGGCAGTTTGGTTGCAGAGGATCTAAGCAAGATTAAATTGCTCTTTGATGTTACTAGTTCATTTTCATGCTTGGTCTTTGCAGATAAAAGTGTTTCAATTAGATGTTAGTTCAGATACAGACAAGTTCATCCGCACCACAATCCAGGAATGATCCTAGAATAACTTCAGTGAAGCTGGCCATGTAGTTGGATGGTACAGCAAAAAGGATATCTAAATTGACCATATGCATCACAACCATTAGTTTGTCCAAGTTTCTTTTATAAAAAATAAAAATATTGCAGCATGAAATTCTAATATTTTGTAATGCATCCTAAAATGCCAAATGACTGTAACTCACAGTATTAAGGAAGATGAAGGTGCTTACTACACCCCTGAGGCAGTGATGTTACCCTGTTCAGCAGAGCCCAGCAGCTGGCATTCTCTTCCTATTAACTTCATTATGAGCAGAGGTCACCTCTTGTTTCCTGTCTTTGCATGTGTTTAGGTTTTACTCTGATCAGCACTGCAAAGTCTAAGTTCTTTCGATTCAAAGGAACAAAACAAGGAGCATGCACTCTAAATCCATGTTTTGCAAAGTTACTTTTGTTTTACTAGTGGAGGACCACTGTAACAACTTCAGCCGGAGAAAGATGCAGTATAATACTTATAGTTCTGCATATGCAAAAGCAATCCATGCCAAAGTAAACCTCATCCTATGGCCTCTTTTTTGTTTGGTTGGTTTGGTTTGATTGTTTGTTTTAATTCATGGATTTGGATTATTATTTGTATTATTTGTTGATGGTCCATCTCTATTTTTGGAGTGGTTACTCAATTATTTTTCTAATACAGGGTACCTTAAAAGCCATGCCTTCTGAATCAGAAAATCATTTGTTGCACTCAGCAAATATGTGCTTATCTATGGATTAATTTTACTTGTATGAAATAAAAATCTACTACTGATGGTAGTACCCAAGACATCTCTCTCTTATACTTAGATATAGGTGTTTCATAATGTACAGGATTGATTTCCATAGTCTTAGAAATATGTAATTTTTAAAGTGTCAAAACTTTGTATTAGGTAACTATACTAACATTTAAATTATATCATGCAAACCACTGATACAGTTCATACATGCTACTTACTTTGAAGAATGTGAATAATATGACCATAGGTTTTCACTGAATTTGTGGCATATATTGTGCTTAGGATTGAATTTATTGGCAGATACAGTGTAACTATTTAACTAAGCTCCTTAAAGCCGTGCTGTTACTTCTGTAGTTTTACATATTCGTGGAACAATTAATTTTTCTAGTTGAGGGGAGGTCCTTATCACAGAATTTGTGTGAGGATGATGGGTTTTTCATTCCAGTATCACAGCATGCAAATCTTTTCCTTTTCAAAATAAATGGGCTGTTCATTTTTATTGAATGTCTACAATGGTAATTCACATTTTTCATGGAGAAGGAAGACACTGTCTTGACAACATAGAAGAGGAACAATCTATAAGTACACTGTTGAAATGTTACTTTGCTGATTTGATCTCTTCACTTTTCAAGTTGAAATAGCATAGACAGTTATAAATGAATCTTGGGGGAAAAGGATTTGAGCTGAATTTAAACACAGCTCTGAAAATTGAGACACACCTTTTCTTTCTCCCTTTAATATTCTTAAGAGTCGCTGCATGTAATGAACAGCTCCACTGCTGGTGATGCGCTGTGCCTAGTATACGGAATTCTGATAACTATGCCATCTCACAAGGACTACAAGAAGACCATTTAAGTTTTTCATTGCTGAGAGAAAATACAAGTCCACTCCTATATGATGTTCTAAGCAAACTGAGCCTTTGCTGAAGTAAAAATTCAGTATCCAAGCAACTTTTGATTACTGCACAAACAAGCACTGCAGCTCCCTTTGGCCTGCTGAATGCTCCTTTTCCAACAAACCAGTCCCTAGGCTGAATCATTACACTCAACCCACTCCAGAAGAAAATTAACCTCCATGCAAGAAAAAAAAAAAAAGACTACAAATCTAATTGGTTACATAGTTTCCACTAAGTAACTAATTCTATACAATATCCAATCACATGTGTGTCTGGTGTATCCTTGGGACAGCTAGTCATTGAAGTTAAACTATTATCCAAGTGTAGGTGTCCTAAACTCCATGTATCTTCCTGTTTGAAAAATTTTAACTGTAACACAAAGATGTCTTAGTTCAATGAATTCCAGGTTTTCATCAGTTCATATAATAAATCAAAACTTTTCCAGAAAACAAAAAACTCCTGTAGTACTTAGAAACTGGTTATTGCAAGTGCATAGGGCAGCTCAGAATAGAGCATAGAGGGTAGGTCCTAGTCTGCAAAGTGACCACTTTGACAGTTATACAGGACTTGTTGACCAGTTCTGAATTTCACTAGCAGAGACATGTGCACTGCAGAATGAGGTTCTATGTTAGAACTTTTTTAAAGTCCTTTTTCTTTCAGCTATGAATTAAATTTAAGCAAGATTTATAAAGCAAACTTTCTTACGTAGCAGTCAAGAATAATGAGATATATAATAAATTGTGATGCCACAACCAAGAAGAAACATAGCTTTGACAAAAAACCACTGACAACCTATTATGTGTCATGGGCATTGGCAGCAGACAGATATTTAATAATAATCAGGCAGGTCTTGAAGTGAAGAAAAATAATGAGGGAAAATAAAGAGATTAATGAAAATAATCCAAGGATGACATGACTAAAAAAGAAGGCTTAAAATTCATACTGGGCACCAAACAAATCCTAGCAATCACAGTATTAAACTGCACATACTACATTTGTACTTGTCATTAAAAGAAAACCAGAAATACCTGGTATTGTTTTTTTCCCCTCTGTTTTCAGTGAAGCAGGAGGAAGGGAAGGTATACTGTACATGCAGTCTGAAGCACTATGTAATCCACTGATATCAAAGATGTGTTTAAAAAACAGGGAAACAACCCCCACAATTTCCTGGCACTGAGCTCTTGATATATGCGAAGAGTTTCAAAGTGCATTGTCACTACTGGTGCTAGCCTGACTTTCCTTTCCTGCTCCTCCCGGAGAGCACAGCCAGCATCGGCCAGGAGCCTGCACGACATGCAGGGAGAGGGGGAGCTGCTGTATTTTATCCAATGAGTTGGTAATTAAAGCTCTTGGGTTTTGTATAAGTTTTATTCATGTTTCTTCTTCTGAGGGAAAACTAAACCTGCCTATTTCACTTCTGGGTGTATGCTCAAAACTACTTGGCTATTAGTGCTTCGGTTCCTGGTCCTTCATGTTGAAGCTGTTTCTGCATGGTTAAATAACCAATATTGTCTAGAGAGGCAGCTGCAGCATTCCAGCCAAGCTTAAACAAGTGTAACAAAGAGCAGTGTACCTGGAGGAACCACTGCCAGAATCCCTGGATCGCAGGTTGATATGCCCAATGGAGGGAGCTCTCTTATCAGCCTGTTCCTGCTCCTCAGGACCTCTAGCACAAGAAGACACTCTGCTGTCTGAACATGGGACTTACTGTTCTGACTTCTGGTTGTTAAGGTGCCAATCATGGCTTAAAATACTGTTCTTTAGAGGCTGCTCTGATTTACAATGTTTGTTGTCAGGGAATGACAGCTGCATGAGGCAGTGACCTGAAGCAGGTTTTATTGTCATCCACAGTACAATAAAGGCTTCCACCAGTGTAACTATGCCTCCCTCCCTCCTACTGAGGGTGTAGCTGAAGAAACTGTGTGTAACAAGAAAGAGTAAAGTAATTAACATAGGGATGAGGAAGGAGATGGCAAAACCCTGCTAGCCTGAAGAGTGTGCTTACGGAGATTAGTGGAAGGAGGTCATAGTCTAAATCATTTACAAATTGAACAGCATAGCAACAAATTATGGACATATCAAATTGTCACTGATACTTTTTAAGGTTTCTCAACTCAGTCCTAGGGGAAAAACACTTCAAAGAGGAGGGGACTAAATGATGCAGAAGAGGGGCTGGTACATATAGACAGAACTGTAACAGAGTGACTGACGCTATTACAGGCAGGCACTGCAGTCAGAAAGAGGAGAAGTGATGTATGGGAGTAGAGCAGGAACCGAAAGAGATTAATGGATGTTTTCAGGAAAAGAAGTGTTAGGTTCACGTAGGAGACTAGGGTAGCCTTGATTAGGGAATTCAAAATAGATGAAATTGGTTAAATAAAGGAAGAAGTAGAGATTCAAGTCTGGAAAAAAGCAATCTGGTTTTGTCAGTGCAGTACCTACCGGGTTAGTGAAACAAAGCATGGAAATTATATAGTTCATTTCTTTACTACTTCTGCAAATGAAGTTGTCAAGAAATCCCTCAGTGACATGGTTTAGAGGTGGTCTTGGCAGTCCTGGGGTAATGGTTGGACTTGAAGATCTTAAAGGTCTTTTCCAGCCTAGTTGATTCTATGATTCTAGGTATCCCTTCTCCTGTCACCCACAGTCCCATTCTGAAGGGATCAGATTCCTTATCCACAGACTTCAGACCTTTGACAATTTAAGTTCCTTCTTGTTTTAGCTGATTTTTTTCTCCCCTTACCTCACTGAAGGAAAACATATTTGATAATTGTTGCCTATGTTTGACAGCATAGGTTAGCCAGGTTAATGAACTTTTTAAAGTAATCTGCCATGAAAACAAGATGCAGCATGTCATTTCAAGGATTCCCACCACTGGCAATCAAACTGACATTGTAAGAAGGTAGTGAAATCCAAAATGATCGCATAACATTAGATACATTTTCTGGCCACTTCACTCAATACATCTGGTAAATTAATAGCTAATTTGCAAATGAAAAGCATACCCAGCAAGTATTAAACTGATTCCTCTGATTGGGCTGCAGTACCGGTTCTGCACGAGTGCAGAAAAGCAAATTTCATCCTCATATATGACATCAGCTACTGTTCTAATGCATGCAGTTGTCTTGATAATAAAGTTCTGATATTACACTCTTGTTCAGGGGATTTCTTTATTTGCCTTCTCTTATTTAAATAAGATTTGTAATATGTTTGTTTCTCTTCTACTCATATGGGTGGATAAATATGGAGAACAGATCTGCAAGCTATGTCTCAACAGTCTCACCAAATACCACCCATCATCTCCTGGGTCTTTGCTTATTTCATTCCACTCATCACTGACAATTGTTCAAAATAAATTTTTAGTACAGATTCCTGTTGGTTTATGTGCTTCTGTTCTTTTTGATGTTGCAGTTCTTATTTATTTATGTATTAATGATTTCTTGAAAGAAACTGTTATCTCTAGTTTACACTCGTGACTGTTGAACTTCAGAATTTGAGTCTTTGCCTAAAAGTTTTTCTCCTTAAAGGATCAAAGCTTTATTTAACTTGTTGCTAAAAGCATCTTAGCACAAAGCCACCAAACCTGTTTTCTCTGTTGTACAAGATGTATGTTGCTTTGCTGGACCACAAACACAGCTGTCAGCTGAAGTCTGGGACATTACTGTTACTGCGTAAATTACAAACGGCAGTGAGTGTGCGCCACATGGCTACTGTCTGTAAGAAAGGTCTAATACAGCTGCAGCTTTTCAATCTCTTCTTTGAATATCTTGACTTACCTCTTTGCATCTGAGATAAGCCCTAGCATATTCATCAAGAGTAAAAAATGCTTGGTTTTCAACAGAACTGTATAAAACTAGAAAGGCTTTTCTTAACCATTCTCAGAGTTCTATGTGCATAAGTTTTCTGCCATGCCAGGTATTACTGAGATGTAGTAAAGATATTTCATTTTGTGTTGGTGATACAAAACTTTTAGCCAGACATTCTTTGGGTTTGTCTTTTCATGGTTTAAAATATACAATCTGTTACTTCTCAACTTTGTTGGATGGATATGCATTTTAATTCTTTTGAGTTAGTGTTCAGTCTAATATTGCTTCTAAGCTCCACTACTGTTTATAATTCTGAACTGAAGAACACTTATTATCCCTCCTTTTCTTTCTAGTATTCACACAAAAGGTGTGTTGAAAGCATATGCCGGTCCAAAAGACATGACTGAAGACTTACTGGTCAGGTAAGACTACTTTCAGATATACAGGGTTGGCCAAAAATTGCATATGTATATAGGTTTAGTTTCACAGGCTTGAGCAGAAAAACTCCAGTTTTACCAAAAAAGGTGGCTCTGTCCTGGTTTACACAGGGGACAGAAAGACAAATGTTCCTGGCTCATATGTGAAAAATTCAAGTGTTTTTCTTCCTGCCTCTCACCTGGAAAGGCAAAATGTGAGATGGTATGTTTAAGGTCTTAATGTGGTTTTGTTTCTCCAGTGTAAAAAAATCATTATAGGCCACAGTTCCAGCTTCCCAACTGTGAAGCGCACCAAAAATGTCTTTTAGCTGCTTGAAGAAAAAGTGACAGCTACCGGTTCTGTGCAGTTCTCTGCAGCTGCTTGTTTGATCCTCAGGGTAAGCATTCACTGCAAGAAGCTAACTGCCAGAAATGTTATCAGTAGATGCCTAAAGGCCACTAGTCTGCTCTGCTGTGCTCCACAGTAGCTGCAAGGCATCCAGACCTGGGGCTTATGTTTTTGCTTCAGGTATGGAAGCCAAAGCAAGGGAAGGTATTGAGAAGGAACTAACATGCACTCTTGGTTTATGCCGAACTCAGGTAGTGATCCTAGTGTGTGATAGGAGAGGCAGCAAGGTGAGCAGAGCTGCAGCCTTGTTGAGTGAGACCAGGTGTGAACAGCCACAGAAACAGGCCAATGACCAAATTGAGTCTGCAGGGAAGATGCAAAATACTATTTGATTTATAACAGTTCAGTAGTGAAAACTTTCTTTGGTAAGGTCTGTAAAACTAAGTCCTAAATACTAACACTAATTGTTTGTATTTCTTCACAGCTGCTGTAACTATTTCCCGATTAGAGTTGCCCAAATATTGTATAGTGGGCATGATGAGCTGAAGGTGTGTGAAGAGAAGTTATCTGTCCCCTGGATTCCCAGGTGTGCCTTTTTTCCCCAAGGTTTCCTGTTGAATACAGGAACGGTCTGAATAAATTACTTGCTGTTCTGGTCACCTTTTTTCCTGGAGTCCTCTGACCCTTATTCACAGAAAGTATGAAGCTTATATAGTTGTTCAGCAAAGAAAGGGTTGCCTTGATTAACAAATAACAAGCAGCTGTCAACATAGCAGCTGCAGGAGATAAAAGAGATGACAAAGAGAACTGTTGCTCTTGATGAAGGAAGTCTGACTTGCTTAGGGTACGGGAGGAAGAAAATCTTTCAGTCTTCAGGAAGAAGAAACAGGTATGCTGCTCACAGGAGCAAGATAAGCCTTGGCCTTACTACAGAAATAGATTATATTTTTTGGGAAATAGGCCTAACTGAAGTGAAGAGATGGCCTGATGTCAGGGTTCTGGAGTGGAGTAGAACTGGTTTCCTCAGCTTTACACAGTGATGAAAAGCCTAGCTACAGTTGTGTGGAGTTGGAAGATGTTGGTATGACTATAAGGAGGTAAATGTGTAACAATGAAAGCAAGATCATAAGCCAGGGTAGTGGCAGCTTTTCTATTTCTTAATATCTTTAAGACTGTCTTTTTTGAATATCTGTTTTATCCTGATCCAGGTTATTGGGGTCAAGATTCTACCCATTTTTTGTTGTAGAGCGTGAAATATAGGATGTCAGATCAGGTAACTTAGCTAAAAGTCACTCTGGCCTTAAACTGACTCCCTCTCACTTTCAGATTGTGGCTTCCCATAAAATCCTAAACTTCGTACAATCACCTTGGTATTCGGTGTGTAAAAGTTGCATATAAAACTACCAGCCACGATTAACAGCAACAAGCTAAATCCTTCTCACCTCACCTGAAAAGCCAGGGCAAAAATCGGGAAGGGCTACTTCTAGATCAGGCAATTTAGATCAAAGTGGAAAAACATTATTAAGCTTTAGTAGGAAAATGTTTATTGATATGAAACACTACTCAGTCAACTCTCTTTTGAGGGACTGCTTTAAAGCTTTTTGTTTCCTCCAAGTAAACAAAAGCAATCTCTCGTGCAAGTAATTATCACTCATTTAAGTGCCGTCGTCCCTCCCTCCCCCAGCCAGTTCCTCTTGAGTATTCCGGTTTCACTGCCTTCTTTTTATGCTTGTGTTTTCTCCGAACTTTATTGTTTTTACCATTCATTTCTCATTGGGACACTGCACTGGAAGCAACTAAACCGAAACAAATTGTAATAATTTGCAACATATGCTTTTTATCTCTGATAGCCTGTATCATACTTAAATGCTACAATTTCTATAACGCTTTTTGTCTGCTATCATCAAAATGCAATTTACTTGTGATTGTTGAAAATTATGCTTAACCACATCTTGCATCTCCGGTAGGCTACTTCTATCTGTGCATCAATTTCCGTCTTGAAGGAAGTTTTGCTCTGATCTGCTGTTCATAAGCGCTATAAATACATGAGCTGGGATAAGAAAAGTACAGCGATTTTTTAGCTTTTTCTTCCGTTGTGAAATACTCTGATTCACTAGGTAGCGTACGTGCATCGAAATGGCTTAAGTACAATATCCTAAAGGTATTTTATTAAGCAGTAATTAACTTACCGAGTCTCTTAAGAAGCTACGGTATGAAAACCAGCTGTTATAGCAAAATTAGATTATAAATCCCCCTCCCCCCCATTTTTTTTTTTTATTTTATTTTTATTCTTTTAAGAGAAGGCCGTTAGTTTCTGCTTTTCGTGTAGGAGTAAAGCCAGGGTGGTTGACCGCCTCCTGGCGAGTAGATGCACATCCCCATCCCCTCTGTATCTGAACGCGAATTTGCGGTGTCCATTCCGGCTGCTCTCTTTC
>NW_009936965.1:0-24365 GCF_000696875.1 Nestor notabilis
TGCCGGCTGGGCTTGAACCACGACAGTAGTTTACAAAACAAGCACAATTTTCACACATGTAAGAAATCAAGGAAGGCAGGAGACTGGCCTGGCTATGTCATGGTTTAGCATCAGTAGGCAGCAAAGCACCACATGGTCACTGACTCACCTCCCTCTCCCCATAGTAAGATGGGGGAGAGAATGGGAAGACTAAAAGTGAGAAAACTCATTGGTTGAGGTCAAGATAGTTTAACAGGTTAAGCAGAAGCTGTATGCGTAAGCAAAGCAAAGCAGTTAATTCACTACTTCCCACCAGCAGGTAGAATTTTATCTCCAAGAAAGCAGGGCTTCATCACAGGTAATGGCTACTGTGGAAGACAAATGCTGTAACTCCAAATGCCCCCTACTTCCATCTTCTTCCCCCAGCTTTTATTGCAGAGCATGACATTATATGACACAGAATATTCTGTTTGTCATTTGAGGTCAGCTGTCCTAGCTACATCCCTCACAAATTCTTGTGCGCCTCCAGCCTACTTGCTGGCAGAGTAGAATTGGAAACAGAGAAGGCCTTGATGTTGTGTAAACACTGCTCAGTACTAATTAAACATTTACTAACATTTACTAACATTTAGTATAATGTTATCATACTAACATTAGTTAGCATGATATCAGCACAGTTTTCAGCACAATTCCAACCCATAGCAACTTAAACCCAGTGCATTCAGTAAGGGCCTCCTGGTCAAACTGAAGTGTAAGAAGAAAATGTTTAGGGATGTTTATCCAGCGAATAACATAGGGACACTACCCAAATGTGTAGGGATGGGATTAGGAAGGCAAAGGCATAGTTGGAACTGATTTTAGTGAGCAATACGAATAATAAGAGCTTTTATGGGTACATTGGCCAGATAAGGAAGATTAAAGAAAAAATACACTCTCTGGTGAATAAGAAGGGACAGCTGGTAACAACCAACATTGAGAAAGCCAAGGCACTCAACAATTTTTGCCTCAGTTTGACTATTGCATCTCTCAAGGCCTGGAATCTCAAGGTAGGGTCTGGGGGAACAAATTCCCACCATCATAGGAGAAAATATCTGAGGAACCTGAATACACAAGTCCGTGGGACCTGATGAAGTGCATCCTAGGGTCTAAGGGACTGGCAGAAGAAGTTGTCAAGCCATGGTCCATGTTTTTTGACCTCTGACATAGGCCACCACAGCACCCTTCTCTTTAAATTGGAGAGATATAGATTTGATGGATAAATTGTTCAGTAAATGAAGAATTGCTTGGATGGTCTCAACCAGAGGCTGAGAGAGGGGCTGTTCCATGCCCAGATGGCAATCAGTGATGAGTGGTGTCCCTCAATGGTCTGTGCTGGGACTTCACCAATGATATAGAAAGAGTCAAGTGTACCCTCAGCAAGTTTACAGAGGATATGAAGCTGAGTGGTGCAGTTGACATGCCAGAGGGACAGGATGCCATCCAGAAGGACTGGGACAAACTTGAGAAGTAGGCCCATGTGAACCTCATGAGGTCCAATAAGGTCAAGTACAAAGTCCTGCACCTGGGTTGGGGCAAGCACCAATATCAATACAGACTGGCAGATGAATGGATTGAGATGAGCTCTGCAAAGAAGGATTTGGGAATATTAGTGAATGAAAACTTATGTACGACCTGACAATGTGTGCTCAATGTGGGCTGCATCAAAAGAAGCATGGTCAACAGGTCAAGGGATATAATTCTCTTTGCTCTCATGAGACCCCACCAGGAGTACTGTGTTCAGCTCTGTAGTCTGAGGAGGGCCATGAAAATGGTCAAAGGCCTGAAGCACCTTTTGTGAAGAAAGGCTGAGAGCTGGTGTTGTTGAGCCCAGAAAAGAGAAGGTTCCAAGGAGATCTTATTACAACCTTTTGGTATATAAAAGTGGCTTATAAGAAAGACAGAGAGATGCTTTTTACTAAGGCCTGCAGTGACAGGACAACGAGCAACAACTTTAAACTGAAAGAGGGTAGATTTAGACTGGACCTAAGTAAAAATGTTTTACAGTGAGGGTGGTAAGACACTGGAACAGGTTGCCCAGAGAAGCTGTAGATGTCCTACAACTGGAAGTACTTAAGGTCAGGTTGGATGGGGCTTTGAGCAAGCTGATCTATTGAGAGATGTTCCTGATCATGGCAAGGATGTGACTAGATGATCTTTAAAATTCCTTTCAATTCAAATTTGTCTATGGTTCTATGCCATTCTACTTTGACATGCATCTTTCATTTCACTGCTGCAGAAGGTCTTCAGTTGACTTTAATTGTCCGCAATAAGTCCATATTTCACATTCTTCTTTGAACTCCTCTCTTCACAGCTGTAGTTACATTGTCTTTCTCTAATACCATAATGCTAGGGATTATGAAGATAAAGAAAAACCCCAACAATTAATTTTTCCCCTAGAAGTAAATTTCCCATGCTTATACACTAAACCCAGGAATCTTCATTAAATCTTCTACTGCAAAGAAAAATTATTTTGGTAGCTTCATGTTCTCAGTTTGGACTATCCAATCTGACCAGAAACCTTTCAGCTTTTGAAAGTTTTTTTTATTGGCAATGAGGCACTTCTGTCTTGGGAATTAATATTTTTTTAATGTGATAAAAATTATTGTCCTCCAGAAACTTGTGTAGTGTCTCTAGGCCCTAGAAATATCTTTCATGAATAACATCTGTTTGTCTTGACCCTAACAGAATCATAGAATCATAGAATAGTTAGGGTTGGAAAGGACCTTAAGATCATCTAGTTCCAACCCCCCTGCCACGAGCAGGGACACCACACACTAAACTATGTCTCCCAACCTCCATCAGGCAAGAATATGTCTTTGCTATTTGAACTATACAACAAAACTAAAAACTGTGTTGTATTTTAAATGGTGTGAAACTGGTATGTATTTTGCTACATATTACCTTGAATATTACATGCTATCCTGACCATCTTTATCCAATATACTCTATCCACTTTATTCACTTTGCTTTTGCTGTTGTCACATATTGCTGCAACAAAGGAAGCAACAGGATTTGAAAAAATTCTTCAAATCAGTAAGAGACAAGAGGGAGTCAGGAATCACCCTTAGACTGCAAAATTAATGACTCAGGTTTGCCTGGCATTCTTTCTACAGATATACCTAGAAAAATGGCACAGTTCAGAGGTAAACATGAACAAGGTGGTGGGGTTTTACTGGTCTGTTGTTTTGTTTTGTTTTGGTTTATTTTGTTGGAGTTTGTATTGTTTGGGCTTTTTTTTTTCATTTAAGACAGTCCCAGGCAGTATCAGAGAAAGAAAGAGTATGAATTATGATGACAATAATACAGACAAAGAATCTTCTCTAGATTATTCCTGCCTTTCAATGTCGCTCTCATGTTGAAGATTTAGCTGAAGCATGGCTAGTGCCTTTATGTCACAGTAAACTACTACTACTCACATCTTTAAATTTTCAGAGTCTATGTACTGATACTCCTTGGAACCCTTAGATTTTTGCAGATGTCTCCTCAAACATCATAATTTACAAAAGAACTGGGTTTGTTCATAAGTAAAACAATTGTTTTACATTTTTCATTAAATGGTGGATTTCTGTGATAAGGGAATGAGATTGAAAAAGAAGGGAAGGCAAAAACTAACACCAAACACAGCTTCAAAACTCTGAACTGTACTGACTTCTTTCAGCAAACACAAATATGAAAGCAGGCATTTTTACTTTGTCCTAGCTGTGCACATTATAATAAAAGGATGGGAAATTAAATGCAGTACATTACATTGAAGCATAAATATTAATTTCATTCTGATATATTCAAAACTAATTAGAGTTTTCCCAAGACAGATTATTAAAACTGCTTGAGATACACAAACAGTTCAAGAGAACTGCTAGTTCATGTGAAATCACGTGAGCAATTTATTTTAGAAAAAGATGTTGCAAAATACCTGCAGGGATTCATACATGGGTGCTGACTAGTGGATAAAAATACTAATTGAAAAAACAAGGACAAGTTCTCAGATGCTCATTAGCTAAAAGTTTCATTTTATGTGGGATTCAACTAAGGTGACTTTTATATAGGAACCAGAACAGAAATAGCTGTCATGAATGTTATATACTCTGTAGTCACTTTGAGATATTATCTAAGAAACTCTCATAAATAGTTATTATAAAGCCTTCAACTTAATTGATCTTATTATTAACAAATGTGCAGAACTCCACTCACTACAGGAAGACTATAATTCAAATGCTTTTCTTACTATTTGTAAGACAATGTGGTGCAAAAAATGCATTATGATGTTAAATTATATTCTAATGAAATTTACATTATTTTACAATATGAAACAGGTACTTGTATGATTAAGCCAAGTTTGGGTTTGGGTTTTTTTTCATTTATGTACCTCAGTGGTGCAATGCATCATTACATAGCAAACAAGGTTGTTCATTTGAAAGCAGCCCTATTTTTAAAGCTGAGGTTTGAGTTCTGCTAGAGTCAGAATCTGAGATCTCCCTATATTTCTACCTGTGCAAATCCAGATCTTATCAGAAGACGTACATAGGAGGTTTAGCCTAGGAGTTTGTTGAGTCAATATTATAGGGAACTGATAGAATTTGTAGTGCTGGAGTAAACCATCAGAAAATTGTTAACCCAGTGAAGAAACAAACACAATAAAAACATTACACCTATATCCTCTGAACAACTAATGCTCGCAAAGCTACAGGGAAACCTTGCATAGTCATGGGCTGATTTAGAACTACAGCATAATGGACACCAAGCACAAAAAAGAGAAGACATTTAGGTTAACTTGGTAAAACAGTAAGACAGTAAAAAAAAAAGTTACCCTGAGGATATGCCTTGCTTATATCACGTAAAGAGACCTTTGATACTAGAAAGCTGGCTTAAGTGAATGATGGTAATAATGGAGAAAGCAACAAATGAGTGACATGATGTAAAAAATGAACTTTGGAACTATTTATGCCATGAAAGACACAGTACACAAATCTGGCACAAACCCCCTGCCCCAACAAAACAAACAAACAAACAAACAAACACAACAATAAGAGGCTGAGTGAAAAGTCTAATATATTACTGCCCAAAAATTGTTCATGAAAGAGCAAGGTCTCTCTCTAAAACTACTTCACAATTTGCAAGTTCAAAGGAATTTTTTAAACTCCAAAAGCTTTAGATTGTAAGTATATTGTACAGTAGGAATCTGCTATTCCTATTGACAGGCAGTAAATATCTGATGATAGAGGTGGACATCCAGGACCCCAGGAACATATGAAACAATAAATTTTCTTTTTCTTATAGAAGACAAACGGGAAGATAATTTTTTATTCCTTTGTAAAGATAGAAAGTTTAATGTTGATTATTATAGCCTTAAAATGAGTATTACTCCATGAGTATGATTAGCAGTGATAATATAGTGAAAACAGTGGCCATAGAAAGTATTTTTTCCATAGGTAGCACTGGAATTTTCCCTTTTCCAGTGCTGTGAAATAGTAAATTTATGTATAATGGGTTAGGTAGGAGAATTTTTTCCAACATCACATTTGGATCTTCTGTCTATGAATACAGCAGTATTTTCTGCAATTTCATTCTGCATTTTACCCAAGTATAGTTGTGTGTTTTACGGTTTCCCACATTGCAGTATCAGAATATAGGCCTTGGAAACAGTCTTAGAAAGAGACAAATTAAAGTTTTACATGGAAGACGGGGATCTTATGTCACTTCCCATAGGCCAGATCCTGGGCAAAAACTCCAATGTTTGTGCTAAGCAGAATCTTTACATCAGGAACAGCAGAAAATTACTTATTTCTCAGCAGTGTGGGTTTTTGTACTCACTTTTGAACTTGTCTGGATTCTCATTGGTATTTTTATGAGAAAGTTGAAGGATCTTTGCCCTTTATTTTAATGTACTCACGTCTCTATTCTATGAACTAGGTTGCATTAGTTTGTATTCTTATTCATACAAATTAATTTGGTATAAATTAGAAAATCCCTCCTTATTATCTTATGATTATAAGACTAGATTCAGAAAAGCAGCACCAGCATGTAGTTAAGAATATATTGTCCATTGTTCATTATGAATTTTATAGAAAGGATGATGCTACAGGCACTGTGTTTGTTCATTGGACAATGATTATGAGAATGTTTATCAGGCAACAATTATGAAAATATGTTATTGGTTTGCTTGAGGGTTTTTTAATCAAAGGTGAATAGGAAAATACTCAAGATAAATACCCTCAAAATCTTTACCTTTCGATTCCAATTGCTGTATATTTTTACAATATCCAGTGGTTCTTAACAGAGGCAAAGTATTTCTTTCCTAAGGAACATAAGTTTATCCTGTATTTAATCTTCATTTTCTGAAAATAAGACTACCTTTGAACAGAACAATGAAGAATAGCCGTGGAGCATGCTGTGTAGTAGCTTTCCAAATACAATTCTGTTGAAATCACAACAATCTATTATGGTATGAAACACTGGTTAATAAGGAAAAGCAGAACCTGTCTCCTTTGAATACAGCTTGGAATTCTATAGTCTTATTTTTTGGCTTTTCTTTTACAGCTCTCTCTCATAACTGTTTTTAGAGAAAAACAAGCTCATTTGTAGATCTCAGACTTCAGAAGAACTTTGTTCTGTATTACTTTCACATTTTTTCAAGTTAAAAAGGTGAAATTTAAAGTGTTGAACATCAAGCCACACAATTCAGAAAAAAAAAAAAAAAAGTGGTCTTTAGAACAAGAAAGGATCTTTTAATAACTGTCACAGAATGGTAGTTCAGAAGCGTGACCGTTGCTTCCTAGTTGCATGGTGCTTTCTTCCCATGTTTTATGTGAAACCTCTATTAAAGAGAAAGAAAATAATGACTTTGTGAACTGATTCTCTTTGCAAAGAAGAAGGATAAGCAAGACCCTTCAATGACATCATACAGCTCTGATCCATTCTGTAGAATTCTTCATCTTCAAAATGTCTTACCAAAATTACTAGGTTACAAAACAGCTGTACACACACTTTCTCAGGCTAGGTTCCTAAGAATATGCATGTTCTACAGGACCACTTTTTCTGACATGATGATCACGTCCCTTTCTAAATAGTGTTATTGCATAAGGGGAGAAGTGTTCTGTTTGACTCCGACTTTTGCCCACCTGATTCTAGCATTTGCAGAACATTTACAACTTGAAACTGAGGACTCCTATGTACCTAGCTGTTCCATAGAGACTGTGAAGTGGAATACCAAGCAGGCACTTACATGTATCTTTGAAAAGACATTGCAAAATAAATCAGTCTTGAAATATTGGAGCAAAATAGGCACAAAACCATGTGCTAAGTACTGTGCGGATCCACTTAGAGGAAATAAATACATTTTTCCAGCTAAGGTTATGTAATTCTCTTAGACATTCAGGCTCTCACTCTTAAGAGATCTTCAAGGTGGTTTACAATTTTTCTTAACTACACAGAAACTTTTCCATAGTAAGCTATCAGTTTAGGAAAGGTAAATGCATTTGCACAACTAGATATCTTAGCCACATAAAATTAAAATACTATCGTTAAGTATGTGTAACTTAAACTACGCATTAGCATTAAAATCATCTTGTTTCCAAGATATTTTTGAATATTCACAGATAGATCTAGCAATATTTCTTTAAATAATGAATTAAAGTACTTTGTTACAAAAGGGATTGTTAAAAAGGACAGAAAGAAATAAGGCTGATACTTACAGTATTGAGTGTTAATATACTCAGCACTGCCTCTCTGGGTTGTTTCTGGCTATTTTCTGCACATGCTGCCATAGAGACATTTCTGAAGAGTTACAATAACAGCCAAAATCATGATGGTAGCAGCTAATGGGACTTAAATCAATTTGTCCTTGTCTGGGTCACTCTGTCCCCCTCCTATCTGAAGTCTTTGGAGAGTACTACCTGAATAGCCATTACTCATTATTTCTTTTCCAGACTACTTTACAACTAATATGATATTATTTTGATCCTTGCCCATTTCATATGATATAGTCCCATTAGATATTTAATAACTGCTTAGATTAAACTCTTAATGAATACATCAAGAGGGTAAATTAGTATTCATATCACTTGTGAAATGTTACACATAACTGTAATAAAAGCAAAAAAAATTAAAATAAAATAAAATCTAAACGAACAAACAGAAATGTAGAATAACAGGCCAGATTCTGAGTCGTTATAAAACAGCACACCTTCCTTACCAAAAGGCAGATACCTATGCATCAGCTGCAAATCCAGTTCATCACCATAATAAATAATCTGAGGTAAATGAGCAAGTATACTCTTTCAGAAGACCTTCTATTTAAAATGGTTTAGTTAGCAGGATTTCTGAACAGTTGTTCATACTTGCCATCAGGGAACCCTCATAATCTGTAAAACTGCAACATCATTCTATGTTCACATATTAACTTTCACATTTACGAGAATATGTTCCCCCAAAGAAGTACTCCTGAATACTAACAAATGTACTGTGTTGGAGTGGTTGATCCTTTCCAATCTGCTATATTGACACATGCCTGCATAGCATTTCAGTATCAGAGAGCTACAAAATGGCTGAAGCTGGTTAGCATGCTCAGGGCCATCTTCAGGCAGATTTAAATATGTCTAAAGAATGGACATTTTACAAACTCTTGGGGTGAAAGAATGAAGACTCTTATCATCTCTTGGAGCAACCTGTGCACTTCATGCACCACAACAGTCACCTTATAGTGGAAGGCTGCCAGGTGGTGAGAAATGCTATTGTCTTCATGAATCCATGCTGACCACTGCCAAACACCCTTCTGTTCTCAGTATGGTTTGAAATGACTTTCAGGATTACTTGCTGTATAACCTTCCTAGGCATCAAGGGAAGTCTGACTGTTTCTAGGTACCCAGAGCCTCCTTCCTGGCCACCTTGGAGATAGATAGGTGTGACTTTCTCTTTCTTTCAGTCCTTAGGAACATCATCACCTCATTACCATCACCTTTCAGAGATAACCAAGAGTAGTTTTGGAATTACATCACCCAGCTCCCTCAGCACTCATGCGTGCATCGGTGCATCCCATCAATTCCCAATCACTTGTGTATGCCCAATTTATGTAGATGTTCCCTAACCTGATCTTCCTCCATCAAAGTACTTCTTCCTTGCTCCAGGCTTGTCCATGGGTCTCAGGACTCAGGGACCAGACCTGAAAGCAAGTCTTACCAGTAAACAGAATGCTCAAGAAGGCATAGAGCCTGTTAACCTTTCCTGTGTCCTTTGTCATCAGGGCTATTGCCCATTTCAGTGTAGACCTGCCACTTTCTTGTATAAAGAACAAATCTTCCTCCTCACAATTGCAGTCTTTATTAAAAAGCCTGTATCCATATATGACAGGATCTAGTCATGTGAGCTATTCCACCATATCTGCATGATCTCAAAGAGATCCTAGCCTCACAACTGCACACAGATCTCTAATTCATCCTGTGTGTTCCTCACACTGCATGCACTAGTGGTATATGGGTACTTCAGATTGTACAACCAGTTTTGCTGCTTTCCCAGAAATATGTGAGCTTAATTCATACTTCCATTCTGTCCATGTACCATACCTCCTGTATGTGTATACATCGAGGTGGCCAGTCTTCAGCATTGTTTCATAAAATCTCTCTTGCCAGATCAACCTGCACCCTCTGTGAACCTGACCATCACTTCCTCACTTGCTCATATGTCATCAGCTTTCTTCCCCAATGTTCTTGGTTTAAATTTTTCCTTAGTAGATTGGCCAGCTTGTTGTCAAAGATGTTTTTGTCCCACATGGCCGGCTATTTTCTCTTTCTTGCCATGTATATCTGAGGTGTACAGATTACTTACAGTGGACTTGCCCATCAAAAGATTGATATCAAAACATGAAAAATAGTTTACTTACAAACAGGAGGAAAAATCACACCTTTACTTTTTCTAGTTTAGTCTAGTATACTTAAAAGGTAAGTAGGATAGAAGATCAATGTACAGAAATACATCATGGCTGAAACAGGAGAATGAGCCTGGTGAAGGGTCTAGAGAAGAAGTCTTATGAGGAGCATCTGAGGGAACTGGGGTTGTTTAACCTGGAGACAAGGAAACTCAGGGGAGACCTGATCGTTCTCTTCAACTACCTGAAAGAAAAACCTTCAGCAAAAAGTCACTAAAGAGAATCACTCAGAATTATTTTCATTTTATATATTACCAGCTCAAAAGGTGTATGGGTTGTTAAACAAGGAAAGAGTAAAAGTCTAGATTATAATAAAAATAACACAACCTTAGACACTGTTATAATTCCATACAGCCTGTGAAAGGCCATGCTTCATTTTTCATCATTGCTGTACAAACATGTAGAAAAATATAGCTGTTCTTGGTTTCTTTACGTGTCTCATGCACTGAGATTCATAAACTGTTTAGAATGGACTGTTCCTAATGCTATGCTGTGAAGGTGGTGATCACAATCATTGTTTCTGTTCTTTAAGTAGCTGTATTATTCACCATTTCAATATCCAGCTTCCACTGACTGTCCTGGTCCTGATTTGGGTCTTACAAATGAACTGCATTTTTTCTACATACAAATCCCCATGAATTTTAAGAATTTTGACAATTTGGGAGCATTAAAGTAGTCAAGCCCTTGAGGTTTGTTTTTTTCTTCTCGATTCCATCAGGCAAAACTGGCTTAATATAATTTTAAAAGAAAAAGGATGCATTGGAAGCCAAGAAAATTATAATTAGCTACTGTTAAAACCTATAGACATTCAAAAATCTACATTTTATTTTGTTCTGAGGTTTTGGGTCAATCATACTACAGAACAGCAAATATACCTCAAAGTCCACATTACCACTAGATGCAAAATCAGCATGCAAAACTAACGTTTGAATCAGAAGAGTGATGCCTATGACAGAATTTGTGAGAAAAGATGCTCTTTCAAGAAACAAAAAAAAAGCATGATAGCATTTCTCAACTTAGAGAGACCATTACCACTGACTGTTTCACTCCCTATGTCAGTGTCGTGGTTCAAGCCCAGCCAGCAACCTGGAACCATGCAGCCGCTCCCCCACTCCCCCCCCTTTTCCTTCCTCCCCCCGCTCCCGGAGGGATGGGGAGGAGAATCGAAGGAATGTAACTCCCACGGGTTGAGATAACAGCTCTCCAGTAACTAAGGTATAATACAAACCACTACTGCTACCAATAATAATGATAAGAGGAATAACAAGGGAAAAGGACACAACCGCTCACCACCTGCCGACCGATACCCAGCCCGACCCGAGCAGCGATCTGGGCCTTCCAGGTAACTCCCCCCAGTTTATATACCGGGCATGACGTGCTGTGGTATGGAATACCCCCTTGGCCAGTTTGGGCCAGGTGTCCTGCCTCTGCTTCTTCCTGGCTTCCCCTCCTCTCTGGCAAAGCATGAGACTGAGAAAGTCCTTGGTCAGAGCAAACATTACTTAGCAACAACTAAAAACATCGGTGTTATCAGCATTGTTCCCAGACTGAAAGTCCAAAACACAGCACTGCACCAGCTACTAAGAAGGAGAAAAAATGACTGCTGTAGCTGAACCCAGGACAGTCAGCAAAACCTCTTGAAATAAAGTTGAAATCAGTGGGACTTTTGCTTCTATTAACACTACATGCAAGGTGATCACATACAATTAGGAAATATCCAAGTTTACTAGGTTCCCTTGTAAATCACTTATTTTAGATCTGTTTGATGGGCATGGTATGTTTGGGAATGGCATGGGTCATGAAGGTGTGAGCTTAGGAAAGCTAGCTGAATCTATAGTTATTAAAATCTTTAAGTAGCCATCAATTATTCAGAAATGTTTGGATTGCCTATTCAGTAACCTCTCTGGAAGTTTACTTGGCAAACAACTGATGCCAGCTGACAGATAAAAAACCAAAAAACGTGAGTATCAATACTGCTATCATAGTTATTTCATGTTCCATTAACCCCTGATAGTTTGAAACATTTTGAATGAAGATGCAGCCTCCTGGAACAAGCAATTTAGTGCTCTTAAGTCTTACTGCTGCTCTCTAAGCTCTTTGTATTTACGTATTACTTATCAGGGAGGCTAGATAACCTGTAACTACAGATTTTCAATGAAACCAAAAGAAAGCAAGCCTGTATAACTCATAAGATAAAGTGGTTCAGGCATTAGTGAGTTATACTGCTGTTTTATGAGTGGGATTGAAGAAGAACAAAATATAAATGAAAAGATATCAGTCACTCCCACTGGAAATCATAACATAACGGTTAATATACATATTTCATTTTAATTAAGCTATGAGCTATGGATGTTTTGTTACTGAATTTCAAACCTTATGTTAGAATGGAGTACATCATCCTACAGGAATTTTATAGAAGGATAGAAGCTTTTTGTTAGCATCAACCCTGATTACATCCGGATTGATTTAAAATTATTAGATGTTTTGTCTCTTCGGAAGTAAAATATTCTTCAGATTGCTAGTGTTAAAAACTTCTTATAATTTTCCAACTTTCAACTTTTTAACTTAATGTCAAGTAGGTTTCATCTATTTTCATTTCAAGATTATCGTTGAAAAATACGTGTGTATATCCACATGTGTGTATTAGTATATATTAATGCATATGTGTGTGTAAACAGAATATAGGACACATATGGCAAATATTGTACAGTTACTGGATGTACATTTCTTTGCCTGAACTGTGGAATTTTTCTTTTTTAAATAAACATTAATGATTCTGACTACCATGATAGTAAAATATAAATTAATATATGATGGTAGCTAAAGTGCCTCCCAGAAAAATTAGTGCTTGCTACATTTTGTTTCGCTTATTGAAATTGTTTTTGAGTAAGAAGCCTGAATGTAATGAAAAGAATTAAAGAAATATCAATGGAAATTAATGCATTTCTTTCTAGACCAGGAAGACTGAAAAGGCCAAGTGAAGAGGTGTCAGACGCCCTTTCTTTCACTATCCAGGTGTTAAATCACATCACAGCTGGGTTGACAGCAGTATGAAACCACCGATTTCTTTGAATGAGTGTGAGAAGAGATGGGAGAAATGTTCAGTCGACAGTTGCTCCTTACAAACCACAAACCACAGTGTTAAGCTCCAAGTCTCTTGCTGGGTAATCTCTGTGCTTCTAAATTGTCCAGTTAAAGAAGAATAAAATCTGTGAAGGAGTTGGCATGCAATATGTGGTGGCTCTGAGAACCCAGCTAAGTTAAAGGAAGGTCATGTCAGTGACCTCCTACAGGGAGAGGAAGTGCTGGACTGAGCACTGTGGTGCAGTAGCATTGGGTAGCACTGGGGCATCATGGTTTTCCTAAGAAAGCTGCCAGTGAGCAGGTAAGACCTCAAGACTCTGCTTGATGCAGCTGTGCATGGAGGCACAGACTAAAGATTTTTACAGAAATTGTTTAGGGTCAGGTTCCTTTCTTGCTATTAAAAATTCACACAATTGAAGCACAGATCATTCCTTGGGAGTGGGCCACAGACTAAAGTGAGGTTGTTTTAAGTCAGGCACACGTCTATGAATTGTCAGAATTCAAGGTTACTCTGTCCTTATGTTTTGAAGACTGAAACATTTTTGAAGACTGAAACATGCGACACACCCTTTTAGGAAGAGAGGCACATATATCCCAGTACTCAAAATGTTTTTATCATTTATATGTATCAGTTGATTTATTTAAAATATCATAAGTACTCAATATGAATGTGATTAATTTATGTCTCTCCATCAAATATGTTTATATGGAAAAATAATATACTGCCTGTACTCTGTCAAGCTGCAAATACAGTATAATATTGAGAAAAGTACTTACAATGATGCTTGTCTCCATAGGGAAAGTGTAAACTAATAATCATGATCTAAACTCATAAGATCATGCTGTAAAGATAAAAGACACTAAAAGATAAAGCATAAAGATAAAAACTAAGAAGCAGCAGCTCAGCTGAAGATGGTTAAGACTGTCTGGGAACTTCAACATGAAAAATAAAAAGCCAGCGTTTGTACATTTTTATCATAATTAGACACAGGTTAGATAAGCTATAACCTGAAACCAGCCTGACTTAAAATAATCACAGTAAAGAATTATGTTTCCAAGATATGAAGGGACTAACAGCACATATTTTATAATCTTTTCCTTATCGTTATTTATTTATTATTGAAGAAAATCTTTCACAACCCTTCTGGTTGAAATCAGAAGGGTACAGCACCTCATGTACAAAGACAGGTTAAGAAAGTTGGGGCTGTTAAACCTGGAAAAGAGAAGGCTGCATGGAGACCTCATAGCAGCCTTCTGGTAACCGAAGGGAGCCTACAAAGGTGCTGGAGAGGGACTCTTCATCAGGGACTGTAGTGATAGGACATGGGGTAATGGGTTAAAACTTAAACAGGGGAAGTTTAGGTTAGATATAAGGAAGAAATTCTTTATTGTGAGGGTGGTGAGGCACTGGAACAGGTTGCACAAGGAAGCTGTGAGTGTTCCATCCCTGATAGTGTTCACAGTCAGTTTGGACAGGGCCTTGAGCAACCTTGTCTAGTAAGAGGTGTTCCTGTCCATGGCAGGGGAATTGGAACTAGATCATCTTAAGATCCTTTCCAACCCTAACTATTCTGTGATTCAAAGAATCCATTGTTTCATTAGTTCTGGAACTGGTAGAAGCAGTGAATTTCCTTGGAAGAAAAAGAAAAGTCTTAGGCACGGTCTATTTCTCAGCAGTTTTTACTGTTTTATTAGATGGCTAATGTCATTATCTTCTCTACATTGATGATCTGAACTAAGGTGTCAATTTTCAGGGCAACATCCATATTACAGATGTCTATCGACTGGAAACTAGACTGAAAACTGAAATTTGTTTCAGGTAAACTAATGAGAGAAAAATATTTATGACCTTTGTTTCCTCCTAGTTTATACTTGACTTACATTGGTAATTAAGACTTGAAAAGATACCGATCTTTAAAAATACAGCCCTATTCCTCATCAGTAAGCAACATATATTAAATATAACATTTTGCTCTGTTTTGACTTCAACACTAATTAAAAAAACACAGTCCAAATCTCTGGAAAGCACCTTCCTTCTTTCCCAGCCTTTTGAGATCTCTGAGCATGCTGGAAAAAAAATACAACAATCATGTCAGGTTAGCTGGGAAATCCAGGCTTTAAACTTGTCATCCTGGAATTCCTTTAATTTCCTGCTAAGACCCTGTTTTCTGATAAGGTCTCCATTTAAATTGCACCATTTTATGTTTCTATGTATTAATCTCTAAATGATACATTATTGTTGAAAGCCTTCAGTGCTTTATATTAGAGATATTAGAGACAGTTTGTCACACACTGTATAACATCAGGATATTAGTAGCGTTAGGGGCATTTCATTTCCCAATATCCTAATAGACAGATTTTGAGGTTTATGAGTGTATATTTTATACATTAAATTGAGCATCCTACTACATGATGTAAATGTTTCCTGAAAAGATGTATGTTCTCTTTAATATATGAAGTGCAATATGTTTGGAGAGGAAGAAAGAGAAAGTAAAGATTAGAGTTTATGATTCATGGATTTTACTAAGCCTTTGTATATGTTTCTTGTTATGAACACACACATCAAATTTTACAATAATATGTAGTAACAGCTTCTGTATGAACTCCAGTTTTTGGATTAAACACATTTAAAGGGACACTAATCACATCTATAGTAATACACTAATAAAATTAAATGTCTCTGCATGTATAAGGAATACTATATTGCTGTGCAGAAGTTATAGTGGCATATAGTTTTCTAGGTTTAATGAAAACACATTTTTAGTCATACCTTTCAGTGCAAGGAATTTCAGGAATGTGGTCAGCAGTCAAGAAAAGTTTGTGTCACTTATGTCACTGCTGAAATAATATATTGAGTATCTTTGTCGTGTGCTCGTTACATTTGGCAAATTAGAACTAAACTAGGGGTGGGGTTTTTTTCCAAGCATTTTACACATGACGTTTTCCTTGTAAAAGAGTAAATAGTGTTCTTTTAGTAAAATGAAGACTGGGACTGGCTGAAAAGCTGGACATCATTCTAGATCAGTGCAACTAACTTTCTGGAGCAACATTAACAGAAGTTTGCCTTTACATATGTTGCCCCTCAAGCAAGTTGGAAAAATGCTACATGATTTCTAGGGAAAAAGATAAACAAGTAACTATTTTTTCGCATTAAATTCTCAGTTATTTTTAGTTAACTGAGGCATGAAAAAAGATTAATTCTGAAAATACAAATATTCATGAATCTATTTGTTGCAGTATCTTGAAAGAAATGTCAGAATAGCAATGTGAAAGAGATGATCTGAAATACTACAGTTGGCTTGAGGTGAGGTTTTTATAATTTTGTTGAGACAGTAGAAAAGACCACATATCTCTGAACTCATTGACGGTGTTTATCTTAATAATTACTATAGCATGATGGGTGCTGACCTGTGAAGTAAACAACTACTTGCTGATAATGTGCTACCTGACACCATTCCTGAGGGGTTTAGCCTAAGCTGTAGGATGGCCACATGGACCAAGTTCGTGCCAACAGCTGGAGTTCACCATGAGTGCACATTCTCAGTGTACGTCTTCTGGTGTATTTTCATCCAGAAGTATTTCAGTCATGTTTTCCAGGACCACTCCACAAAGCAAAAGAGACCTAGGTGGCTGCATGCTACCCAGTGGTTGCAATTAAATTTTAACAACTAATGATTAAGAAAAAGAGCATCAAATTACTCTGTTCGATTTTTCTGGATTAAGGAAATAGACCTTAAGTGAGAAGACAAGAATTTATTGTGAGTCAAACTATAGTCTTATCATTCTAAGTATTATTTATCCAGTAACAATGCCAAGAGTTATAGTACATTTTTTCCAATTATATCATCTCAGTTACAATTTATACTCTTTCTCTGGGTCCTAATGTCTCCAGGAAGAAGGTGGGGGCATGGAAGATTATTTTGATGTGGTTTTAGAAATTCAAGTTCTCTGTTAGTGGAGTGCAATGCTGATGGTGTGTTTTCTTCCTCCTCTCTCTGGGATCACTTTCGAGTTCACCAACACAGTCTGCTTATCAGCTCTTTCTTCAGTGGTTCCCAATCCCACATTATATCAAAATTTACAGTATGTGATTTTACCTGTAAAGGAGACTTGTTATTTGTTATCTTTCTTACATTTAAAATTAGTTGTACACAGATCCAAAAATTACTTTCTTTTAATAAACCAGTAATCAACCATCTGTGACTTGTGCTCATAGACCTGCTGTTTCTGCTTTCATTTCCATGGCCTTTGCTTTCATCTTGTGCTTGTACTTTTGGAGTATCTGTTACCATCCCCTTTCTCTCCAGCAGCCCTCAAGATGTGGTTCCTCAGTGAACAATTTGAGTGTAAAAAAGCTTATGACTATTTTGTTTTACCATAGTGTAAATGGACAGTTCCTAGGTCTTCAATTTATTTAATACTTCTATTCCGGATCAATTTTTAGTGATTACAAATTAACATTAGAGAACAGATTTTGCCTTGGGTTTATTTTATTGACTGAAATTTAGCTCAGATTCTTACTATATATTTGCAATTACTGTCTGATAGATAAAGCGTCAGTCTCATCTAAGATTGTCACATCTGCCTGCACATCCAAAAAAAAACCACCACGAAAATCAACACAAACCCAAAGAACTTAAAATTATAATAAAAGAAAAATAAAAAATACATAAACATTTCCTTTTCTTTTATATTATTAGTAGTAGTATTAGCATTACTGGTATTAGCATTACTAGTATTATTAGTATTATTAATATTATTATTAGCATGAGACCATGGATGCTTCCAGAAAGACCCCACAGTTCAAAAATTTTGCAGCTCCTTTGAAGCATCAAGGTTTGAGCATGTCTACCTTTCACCTAAAGTAAAGATGGGAATAGGATTCCCAAACCATTATCAGTTTAAGTATTTAAATAGTTGTTGTTCTGTATGAATAACTTTTCATTGCACATATCCTATGAATAGCCAACAATTTTGCCTAATTTACTTCATGTATAGCCAGAAGAAAAGCAAGAAGAAAATGTCTCAGAATGTGTTAAAAACACACCAAAAAGGAAAGTGTGACCATGATTTTTCAAGGTGCACTGACTCAAATACATTCCTACTAATCTATAGCAAAATTCTCCTTCATCTAACAGGTAACAACCAGTTTCTTTGGATATTTCCCTTTGTATATAATTTCTTTTTGCTTATGCCTCACAGTGTCTTACTGTCTCTTTACATAATCTTAGCTGTCTAAGTTTTCCCTAACCTACATGTAATCTTGACTAGACATTAATGTCACATTGACTCATGCTAATGTATGCATATGCAGAATTTGAAGTTGGAGGGATTTGAAATGTTACACTAATTATATGGGACTTGGATCCTAAATCATGAACTGTTCAGATTCTGTACTTAGGTTATGTGCATATCGTGTCTATGTAAATGCTGTAGGTTTAATGCAGCACAATAGAACATTAAAAAAAGGACTATGAGTTTTGGGGGTTTTTTTAATTAGGGAGACTTTTTTCTTCAAATATAAAAATTAATAATTAATATAGTAATTGTTCTTGCTTAATCCTATGAAGGTATTAATGTAACTTAGTGTTAATAGTATGGGCTCAGTAGACTTACATAATCACCTCAGTCATAGCTTAGGCTCCACAAAGATAATTAAGATGATTGATTTGGTTATCATTTGCTTACAGTGGTAAGATTCAAACTACAGAATCTTAGAAGAGTCCTGTTTCAAATATGACACTACTCTCAAAGACATGAATGACATTTAAACACAGACTTCCTTATGGTCTAGATATTGTAAGATTGTGCATCTAATTTATTCTTTGATTGGTGAATGGGATAACTGGTAATTAAGAAGGCCCATAAGTGTTTGTGATGTGATTGTGATTCAAAGTTTATAATAAAAGTAAATTTGTAAAGTAAATGATGAAAGGACTTTTCAGGCTGTAAAAGACATGTCTGTTTAATCTACTCTGTGAAGCTGCTAGCATCAACTGCCATTAGCAACACCGTTCTCAGAACTTTTCATGTCTCCTCAAGGTCCTGTTACCCTTGTAGTAGGAACTGAAGATAAACACATGTTGACAGTAGTGAAGTAACAAAATTCAAGGTATGAAGCTTTCTTAAAAACAAGTACCACACATAAACAAATAATGAGCTATCAAAAAGGAAGAAGTAGAAGCAAAAAGGAAAAAGTAGAAGCAGCAGGAAAAAAAGGAGCAGGAGAAGCAGGAGAAGGAGGAGGAGAAAGAGGAAAAGAAGAAGGAAGGAGGAGGAGAAGAAAGAGAAGGAAGAAGATGACAAGGAGGATAAGGAGGAGAAAAAGAAAAAGAAAGCAAGCACCTAAGAAAAAAGGAAAAAATCTTGTTAAAAGGTTTTCATGAGACAGGGACTTCAGAGTTCTAGGAAGACACCTAAAGGAGGTTCAGCAATGAAAAAAAGTTCTTGAATCATCTTCTTTACAGTAACCTCATGAAAAGTTTTCCCAACCTTTCCCATAGACCTGGAGTGAACAATTCTCCAAAACAATCTTCCTACAATTAAGTACTCCCAAATCCCATTGACATCATGGTTCATGGCTAGATGGATTGGGTCACTGATTTTCATATGCCAAAATAATGTTACAAGATTATACAGACACTTCACATATTCCTTTTTAAAAGTGATTCATAAGGCCAAGATTTTCCATTTATGTTCCAAATACGGAAGCACCAGCTGCTGTGTTGATTGATCTAAATCAACTTCACAACAAAACAGTTCTCTGGTGTGCAATAATGATATTGTTGAATTCAGTCACAAAACTCCCATTTACCTGAGGAAGATCTAGGTTTTAAACACTAATGTTCAGACATGTATTTTGCTGTGCTATGGGAAAGTGAAAATAAATCTAACCTCCAAGTCAACTGATGATTATAAGAAATGTATACAAAATCTATGTATGACATACTAGATGGTAGACCTAGACAATATTGATTTAATGCAATGAGTGAAGGAAAAAGAATTACTTTAAGACTTAAAACTTAAGCTGAATTTGGTATCTTTGCTATCAACATCATTTTGCCTTGTATAATGGGGCACACTTAAATATATGATGTTTACAAATGAATAACAAATCTTCCATATCTCTCCTTAGGTGATTCTATTATTAATACCTTGTGCACAGGTCTAGCTGTTTTATGACAGCTCTAGTAGTAATATGTTTGAATAAAATTGGATCTGACATTGAACTGTGTACATGTAGAACTGTAGTCTGGCAGTTATTCATTTGCTTATTAACAGAAGTTTATAAAGTGACAAGGAAGAAGCAGCAGCACTGGGAAAGATAAATAGTACAATAGAAAAAGTAGCAGAAAGCCAGATTCAGGATACTGAATCATGGGATTATTCAGTGCGGTCTTGAATGGAGTGCTCCTCACCTTTGTTATTTTATTAGTCAGAAAAAGAAATGAGTTGTAACTTCTCTTCTTAGCTTCATATTCTAGTCTAGGTACTCGTATAAGACAATAATCTTTACTGTTAAAATTACTTTCTATCTTCACTAATATATATAGATATCAGCTAATTACAGTACTTTTTGGTTTTGCGTTAAATGATGGTATTTCCTTCCCACTCACCAAAAAAATAAATTGTATAAAATGAAATTTACATCAGCAAAATGTTTTAAATTAAAATCTTCTGAATCAGAACGAGTCTATTATCCATCCTATTATTTTAATAGACCTACAAAAATGTAAATTATTAACTGGAGCTAAAATGTATTTAAAAATAATTCTGCCATAGTTAAATGCTGTGATATTACTTAAGACCAAAGGAAATTGTGATCTAATTTGTTGGAATCCTTTTACTGGTTTGTGGTAAACTTGATTTTTTCATAGAAAAGGATGAACTCTAGTACACTTCAGAGGTGTGATTTCTGTTACTAAGTGTGGCACTAAAGGGAGCTAGCACCTATACAGAAGGCAGAAGACACACATTTCACATTTATGCACCTTCACTATTTAATTCATACTGAAACCTTGAAGGATAACCTTCAATATCTGTAATTTTACAAATAAATGTCTTCAGTAGCAAGCCCAATACTCATATTCAATTTTAGTATTTTTAATAAGATGTTAGAAATTAGGATATCATGCATTCATTAAAATTCTATAAATCCAAACTAATTCACATTTTATCTCTTCAATAAATGAGCTAGAAAATCACATATTTGAGAGGAAAAGTAATTCTAAAACTGTTAATAGAGAAATAAATATTGTGGTCATCCTGAAAAACAAAAACCAGGAAAGATAGATGTAAAGGTAGATCCTTCATCTTTGAATCATGAAAGAAACATGATTTGTTATTATCATAACCCAGGATATGAAACAAAAAACACTGTGTATCTTTTAACTATGCAATAAGGAATGGAATTTTACTATTGTGACTAGCCTGAAAAAATGTATAAAACTCACTAAACAGTTTCTCATTAAGGAAAAAAGGAGGGAAAGCATTTATACATATACATATATACTGGTATACATGTACATACTGGTACCTAGAACCTAAACAATAAATACATACACATACAGGTCCACATGAATACATATACTTCATATATAAAAATTTATCTGTATATATGGGTAAAAATTACACATACACATATGACAATATTGCACATACACATTGATAGGCTAAGAAAATTGGGTCTGTTCAGCCTGGAGAAGGCTCAGACACATTGCCTTAATTCTATCCTTTTTTATGCAAATATATTTATTATTTCATGATTAATTTTGTTGTTTATTGCATACACTTAATCTCTATATATCTAAAGATCCAGTCATCATTTTCCATAGTACCATAGTTTTGTTTGATTGGATGGTTTGCGGTTTTGTTGGTTTTGTTAGTTTGTTCATTTAGTTTAATTCTTATTTTTAATTTCAATATGTTTTACAACTATAGTGTCTTATTTCATGACTTTTTCTGATCTATCTTTAATTTCAGTTAAAACGTGTGTTCCATTTGTTTCTCTGGTACAGGCTGCCTGGAATGCCCTGTCTAAAGAAAGGCTACAAAGATGACCAAAGGACTGGGAAGCCTGCTATATGAAAGAAGGCTGAGAGAATTGGGTTTGTTCAGCCTAGAGAAAAGAAGGCTCAGCATATATTTTATCACCATCTTTTAGTATTTAAAGGGTGGATACAAAGAAGATGGAGACTCCCTTTTGACAGAAAGTCCCACGGATAAGGCAAGGGGGAATGGGAACAAATTCCTTCCAGGGAGATTGCAGTGGGACACTAGAGGAAAAATTTTCACAATGAGGACAAACAGCCATTGGAATAATATCCACAGGGAAGTAGTGGATTCCCAGTGTTGGATACTTTTAAGATTCAGCTGGACAAGGTGCTGGACCACCTTGCTTAGACTGTGTTTTTGCCAGGAAGGGTTGGACCAGATGGTCCTAGAGGTCCCCTTCCAACCTGGTATTCTATGACTCTGATTCTACAATACTTGTTCTCTCTTTAACCTTTCATTGAAATGCAGATTTTTGTGGATTTAGAGGGGTTTGGGCTTCTCTTTTACTTCAGTTCACACTCCCTTTGGTTTCTAAAAACTTTCTTAACTTTCCGTAGGTCCCATCTACCTGAAGCTAGAAAAGAAGTTGCATTACTCATAGACATTTATATCAGTGTAATTCCAGAAGCCAACTGCTGAGACAGTAACTCCACTACTGCCAGAAGGCATACTGGTTTTCTCTGTAAGCTTTCAGATCAAAAATAATAATAATAATAAAAAAATACCAATTAAATGATTCTAAACAAAGCAGCAGGTTGTAGATTGTCAGGCATCTTGTTAACTTTAGAGGTGTGTTAAGCTCGTGATAAACTCAAAAGAGAAACAGTAGAAAGTATTTGTTAAGTCTCCATCGAGAACTCATATTTGAAAGACTAAAAGGTAAATTTTCTCATGTCTATTAAGCTGCTTGAAGGGATCATTAAGAAAAGGATTTCTCCTAAAGAGCAGGATCGATTAGAGTTGGTCTGGCATAAGGTTTAAACTCATTAGAGCACAAGCGCTTTCTTCCTTTGCAAGTACTTGCTGAGCAAATTAATCTCTGTATACTACACAATAGTAACTCCAGCAAATTTAAAGATCTACACACTGAAAGTTACCTTTCTTTCCTGTCTTCAATGCTCCATGTCTCATTTTATTTATAAATTGTCCATTGTATCTAAAAATTATCTTTGTACATTAACCTAACCAACAGATGAAATCAGAAATTTCTCTTTCGAAAGAAAGAACTGAGAAAGAACTAGGGATGTTCTACATAAATTATTTCTACATGAAAAATATTTCTTTAACATAATTGAAAGTTTCTGCATGAAAAGTAGGACTTTGATCAAATTAATGAAAGATAGTAATGTTATGTCCACTTGAAAAAGGTCAGGTTCTCAAATCCCTCTGTTATTTCACGTAGTTTCCCTTTCCCTTACATTTCACCTCCACCCCTGAAAGTAACTTAAAAAATAATAAACTAAAAAAGAAGTCAGAATATTTTTACCTTTGACAGATTATTAAAATGTCTCTAACTTGGAACTAGAACCAAATTGGAGCCAGTTTTTCTGGTTTACTTTCACAAATAGCTCAGCCTGAAGCAGGCAGGAAGCAGAGAAATTTTCACATCAACTGATTAAAGCTTAGAAAAACTGGAAAGATTTAGAAACAGGATTTATCATGGAACATATTAGGCACTTTTACCATACATATTAGGGACAGCTCTATTGTATTAAAGTGGTTTTTGGGTTGTTTTTTTGGTTTTTTTGTATCATATTATACGTTTTATATAACTGTTTAATAATTTTATCAGATGTCTGCAACTTTTTATGTCAAACCATTATTATTTCTTTTCAAAAGTTTCATGATCTTTATAGAGAGAAAAAGAGCCTAGTCCTTTCTACAGTCGTATGTTACTTCTTAAGCAAGGATTTTGCCACTGTGCCATATAAACTAAATTCCTTACAGATTTACTGTCAGTAAAACTTCAAAGACTCTGTTTACCTACAGGTCATTGGATGATGCTAAGCAGCTTTTAAACAGTGGCTAAGAAAAGTCTTCCTGAGAGTACTGCTGGCTTCTGGAGTGCTCCCCCCTACCAAAACACATACATGTTCCTGCCTGCTCGTATACCTGGTGCAAAAAGACCATGGGTGAATAGACAAGCTGGAGTTACAAAAAATTTTGGGAAGATTCTTTAGGAAATTTTAAAATTTTAAATCAGTTTAAATTAGGTATTTTCAGACAGAATTTCACAGATACTCATGATATCCTGGGATGCCTTTTGTCATGTACCCTGCATTTATGTAGG
>NW_009936965.1:24396-25853 GCF_000696875.1 Nestor notabilis
TTTCTGCTACCTTCTTCTTCTTTGGAAGATGCTCATCACTTTAATTTACAAACTTTGCCAGAATTAAAAAAAATAAAAATAAAAAAATCAGTGAATACTCACAGATCAGTTGCCATTCTAGCTTTGTATCATGCATGACCTTGATGAAAATGTTTTTCAGCTTGTCAGAAGTATCCTGTCTTGGTTCTTGCAATAAATCTTGTGAGGTCAGACTACCCTGTAAAACTCCGAATTAGTTTAATTCTGAACACGCTCAAAGTACATGACCATGGTAAAAGACTTTTATTTCTGTATTTTTAGCAGATTGTCTTTCATTCTTTATAAACAGAACACAATCAAGTATTCACTTTTATCAAGTTTTTCTTTAAATAAAAAAACCTTGATTTTATTTGTGATTGTTTAGATTGATTCCCATTATCTTAAGAGCCATCTTCCACATAAGTGAAACAAATGCAAAACAGAAACAAACAGGTCATTGTGCACATGGAAATCAGAATACAGCTGTTAGGGAGAGAGACAATAGTTTAAA
The DNA here is from genome assembly GCF_000696875.1 of Nestor notabilis. Classification (NCBI taxonomy): domain Eukaryota; kingdom Metazoa; phylum Chordata; class Aves; order Psittaciformes; family Psittacidae; genus Nestor; species Nestor notabilis. Next base: position 24,926 of record NW_009936965.1, read on the forward strand.
AGGATGAAACATTCTATGGACAAAGCAATTTTAGATATTGCTTTAAAAGATAATGTCTGCCATTATCTTTATGTGGCTCTATTTTTTTTATTGAGAGACAAACTACAATCAGCAAGAATTCTAAAGTACTTGCACCATCTTAAAACATTACCCTTTTTATTTAAGTTACTCATATTTTCTTTTATAAGAACAGCTATCATCCAAATAAAGTTTCAAGAAAAAGCAAAACCACCCCTCCAAATATGTAGATTTAATATATCCACTCATACACATTTTTTTCAGTTGTAAAAATATGATAGTTTTTCTGAATTTTTAGCAAACAATAAGAATACTTTTATAAAAAGATTCAGAAGTACCTGGGAACCTCCATGGTTTTTGATTTAAGATTCTTCAATACGGCTTTCTGGTTAAATTTCTAGGTTATGTAAAGCCTTGAGCAAGGATTTGCTCATAAACTGCAGCAGTATAGGAGCTTTCCCAGGAGACAGTAAGTCAGGCAGACTTTTCAGTCACCTTTATTTCTTGCTTTCCTCTTCATTTTCAAGAAGTAGAAATGTGTTGCTGTTCCACCTTTGGTCCATGCCACCAAAACACTGCTGTCCTTCAAATGAATATGAACACAGATGTTAAAAAGCAACTCAGACAGCAGAGAGTAGTAGACAAAGCTCTGTCCTTTCACACGCATCCCCCACACATAAAGGCTGACAGATACGGGGTAGATTTTGATCTCAAAGTGTCATTCTTATCAATTTCTTTCTTCTACTTCACCTCTTATATTAAAATAAGTGATTACATATTTTAAGTTCATTGTCTATGCGAATCTCCTAGTATTATCAAAAAGTACTGTGGTAAATCATAGAATCATAGAATAGTTAAGGTTGGAAAAGACCTTAAGATCATCTAGTTCCAACCCTCCTGCCATGAGCAG
>NW_009936965.1:25959-61036 GCF_000696875.1 Nestor notabilis
CCTCACTGTGAAGAACTTCTTCCTTATATCTAATCTAAACTTCCCCTGTTTAAGTTTGAAGCCATTACCCCTTGTCCTACCACTACAGCCCCTAACAAAGTGTCCCTTGTAGGCTCCCTTCAGATACTGGAAGGCTGCTATAAGGTCTCCACGCAGCCCTCTCTTTTGGAGGCTGAACAGCTCCAACTTTCTCAGCCTGTCTTCATACGGGAGGTGCTCCAGTCCTCTTATCAGCCTCGTGGCCCTCCTCTGGACTTGCTCCAACACCTCCATGTCCTTTTTATGTTGAGGACACCAGAACTGGACACAGTACTCCAAGTGAGGTCTCACAAGAGCAGAGTAGAGGGGCAGGATCATCTCCTTTGACCTGCTGGTCATGCTTCTTTTGATGCAGCCCAGGATACGGTTGGTTTCTGGGCTGCAAGCGCACCATGTCTGCTCATGTCAAGATTCTCATCAACCACCACCCCCAAGTCCTTCTCCACAGGGCTGCTTTGAATCTCTTCTCTGCCCAGCCTGTAGCTGTGCCTGGGGTTGTGCTGGCCCAGGTGTAGGACCTTGCACTTGTCTTGGTTAAACTTCATGAGGTTGGCATCAGCCCACCTCTCAAGTGTGTCAAGGTCCCTCTGGATGGCATCCCTTCCCTTCAGCCTATCAACCGCACCACACAGCTTGGTGTCATTGCCAAATTTGCTAAGGGCACACTGAATTCCATTGTCCATGTCACTGACAAAGATGATGAGCAACGACTTACAATGTACAATGAAAGTAAGAAAATAAAAAAGGATAGGGGCTTTACATGCAGACAGTACATATTTCTTATGAGTTGTGGCTTTATGGGGAGAGGTATAAGATGGAACAGGAGGTGGAAAAATGATTGAATCACTTCTATTACATTAAATTCAATTAAACAAGATGAGGTGCTACATCAAAAATGCAGCAGAGTTGATTCAGTTTCTTCCAGTTAATGAGTTTGGTTTTCATGGAGATTTTGAGGAAACCGAATCTGGCCTTTCATCTGATGTGCTGTGCTTGAAATTATTTAAATTTACAACATGGAAAGATCCAAAATAGAAGTAAATTGTGTATACAATTTGCCAAAGAGCATGTGTATGAAACCCATTATTAACATAATGAAATGAGTAGCTCTACATTAAATTGTGGACACATCCTTCAAAAAGACACAGATGAAATTTTTTACTTTGCAATATGAAATGTGATGAAACAAAGCATATGAACTGTGTGAAACTATCCACTCTTATACATCATGTTGCAAGTCATCTCAGAGCTAGGTGTTCAGGCACTTCTGAATTGGAAAAAATATATCAGCTGCAGCATGCTGTTTGTGTCACCAGCGAGCTTGAGAGAACAAGTCCCTCAAGGCTTCTGTGTTGCAGATCAGAAGGTGTCATTTACTAGCAGATTCTTTTTCTTCAAACTGAAAATGAGAAGGAAAAAGACAGATGACATCAGTGAGGAAAACAAAGGTAAAAGATGTGGTGTGCAATTCATTGTTTTTCTTACACTGTTTTAGCACCCAAAGGCACTAATAAGAAGCGGTCCCTGTTCTATCTGCTTTGTGCAAGCACACAATTCAGGAAGCTGAAAAACATGCTGCTTTATGGAAGATTTCATAAGAGAAGTTTCTTTGTGAGTCTTTGTGCCTTCTCTCATTCTTTGACTCTTTGTTTCTCTTTGATTCTTCCATTTAAAAAAAAAAAACCCAAAACTTAAAACATCTAATAAATGGCTTTCCTTTCATATCTTCTTTCCCAGAAGATTTTTCAGCAAAAGAGAGTAATAACCCACCCGAAGTTCTACTAACCAAGTCATCTTGAAGAATGTTCCATGGCTTGAATGACCTATTTGCTAAGAAAACAATTAGGAAAAACATGTAACTTTATGTTTCAAGAAACCAAAAGAAGAAAACACAAGGAAGATTCCATATTACACTACTTTCATAACTGACTAGATATATTCTTGGGATTATCGTTACGGTTATTTTCAAAGATTTTCCACTCCCACCCTCCCCCAAAATCACAGAATTTTTAGGACTAGAGAGGAACTCTGAAGATCATATAGTCCAACCCCCTTGCCAAGGCAGAGCCACCTGGAGTAAGTTAAACAAGAATGCATCCAGATGGGTTTTGAGTTCCTCCAGAGAAGGAGACTCCACAACCTCCCATGGCAGCCTGTTTCAGGGCTATGCCACCCTCAACATAAAAAAGTTCTTCCTCATGCTGAGATGAAACTTCTTGTGTTTATGACCATTGTTTCTCATCCTGTCACTGGGCACCACGGAAAAAAGTCTGGTACCATCCTTCTGACACCCACCTTTGAGATATTTATATGTATTAATGAGATCCCCTCTCAATCTTCTCTAAACAGTCCCAGTTCCTGCAGCCTCTTCTCATAAGAGAGATTGTCTAGACCCATAATCTTCTCTGTGGCCCTCCCTTGGACACTCTCCAGCAGCTCCTTGTCTTTCGTGACTAGAAGGGCCCAGAACCGGACACAGAACTCCAGATGTGGCCTCACTAGGGTCGGATAGAGGGGGAAGATCACTTTCCTGGACCTGCTGGCCACACTGCTCTCAATGCACCCCAGGATACTTTTGGACCTCCTGGCTGCAAGGGCACACTGCCAGCTCATAGTCAACTTATCATCCACCAATACTCCCAGGTTCTTCTCAGCAGAACTGCTCTCTAGTGGGTCAGACCCCAACCTGTACTAGTCCCCGGGGTTCTTCCTCCCCAGGTGCAGTACCCTCCACTGGCCCTTGTTGAACGTCATTAGGTTTCCCTCTGCCCAATTCTCCAGCCTATCAAGGTCCCACTGAATGGCAGCACAGCCTTCAGGTGTATCGGCCACTGCCCCCAGCTTCATACCATCAGCAAACTGGGCATATCTGATCAAGTTTCATCTACAATTCCTCATTTAAAACAACTTAAATTTGAAATTTTTAAACAAAACAGTCATCTAGGCTTTCTTTAAAATCAATAGAGAGAAATGGGCTTTTCGTTTGCTCTGTTTTTACACTGAGGTTTCTAGTTAGTGGTCTAGAGTCCATTTATCACCAATAAAGAGAAACAGGCACTTCAGGACTGCAATTTGTTTAATCCTGATGTTGATATCTGGCAAAGATAAATTACTTCCTCGGAGTGTGTTACTCTATACTTAGAGTTGCATTACTCTATACTGACTAGAAAGAGGTAGTGTTTTTAGATGTGGGTGTCAAATTTGTGTATTTTGAATTCTAGGAGACAATCACTCCTTTCTAGTTTTGTAAATCATAGTAAAATATTCTCCTGTTAACACAGATATTACAGTTCCTCTTGTTGCATAGAAAGCATATTCTTCTCGGATATTGTGACGGGTAGAAACAAAACTGAAAATGTTCATGAATGTTTTTCCAATATAGGCTGTTTTTAAAGAGTATTAAAATCCTAAATGTGTCTATTGCCAAGTATGACATGATGAAATTGGTTCTTTATTGAAAAACTTTTCTCTTGAGCATTATTCCACCATGTTTCTCTTTGTGAAATAGTATTCAGGTTTTGTGGTTAATTGATTTCTAGTAAAGACAGGAGAAACAAAGCATAAACTTGCTGAATGCATCAGGGTGGTTTAATCTCCTTGTCAGAGATATCTCAAGTATAAAAATAAAAATGTATTCTATGATAGTTTTCTTGTATGAGAAAAATTCAATTTGGTTAGCTTTTTTATTTCTTTTCTGGCATCAATTTTCCTATCATAATCAAATCTTCATAGTTGCCATTAAAGTACAAAACTTGATCAGTATTTCATAGAGGTAGAGAAGCTAGCCTGCCATTTTGACTTGAAAGGTGATAGCAATCTCTTTGTGTAGTCATTTCAAACTAAAAGTTTCCCTGTGAAAATTTCAATTCCTATAAAAATTTCTTATGAACTTCAAATAAATATCCTCTGATGTGTGGACATCTTACCTATCCTTATTTAGGGTAAAAATGAAGGCACTGAGATGGAAGGGTAACAGAGAAGAAAATGAGAGAGATTAATTTAGAACAATATAGAACATTTTTAGAATTCACTAGTACATTAATTTCCTGAAACTAATTCTATTTCAGTGATTAATCCTGAAATTTATTCTTTTTACCATATTTTCCTATTATATTTCAGAATTCAAATTCAATACTAGCTTGTAGAGTTTGCCTTCCAAATTCTTTAAGATGGGATTACACTTTTCAAAGGGTTTTGTTTTGTTTTTTTTGACTAACAATAGCTTTATTGTCGTTCCCTAAGTCACAGAGCTTTTAATATCACTATATTATTTGAAACTTTTGTTCTTACTAGTATGCAAACCACTCATGTCTTGAGAAAGGTGTCCAGGAGTAGACTGAAGGCTATATTTACTGACAGAGGTTTTCTGCTTTGCTGTTCAGTCTTTTTTTAAGAGTCTTTTCTCATAATTTAAAATCTGTCCTTTTAAATTTCAGCATCTCTTTCCTGTACCTTGGAGTAGTCACAGTCCATTGAGATTTTTTTTTGTTTTCAAGAGAAGACAATTACAGTACCTTAAAATAATGACATCTGTTGAATGTTGGTGCTGAATACACCCAAAGTGTTTCTAGTTCATAATTTGCTGCATGCACACTTTGTTTTCTCTCCTTACGTGTGTCTATTCACTTGCTGTACTTTGTTTCTTCACTGGAGTTCTCTATCAAATTTGCATTGTCCACTTACGTAAAATGCTAAAGCTGTTAAAGCCATTTCATTTAGGGACCAAACACTTTAACAGCCTCTGATGAGCTAGTTGATGTTTCTTGTGTTGTTTCCATCAAAATGGGCTTCATTAGTGAAGATCTACTATTTCAAAATTTTAGATTAAACCAATTTGCTTTGACCGGCATAGGTTTATTAAGCGATATATAAGCAGCAGATGGGCAGATTGGAAGACAAGATAAGACAACTTCTGCCAACAGGACAGTGACCAGACCTCGAGGGAGAACTGAGGCAATCAAGTGTGCACATTTGGTTGTAGCCTCATGTTAGAAATCAACATCATCCAGTTCCAGAAAGAAATAACCATTTTTTTTTCACCATTACCATTTGATTGTGACAAGTCCCACATCTTCCACTTTGTTTCTGCTGTATACCCTTTAGAATTTCTTCCTTCTAAGCAGTTTTTCTAAGTTTTCTTCAGCCAGACTGTTTTTCAGCCATAATTGCTTCTTTCACCACAGCAGTGGAAATGGCAGCACAGCCTCACACCTCCTCTCGCAATGTGCAAAGGCACAAGGACAAGCCTGCCAAGGGCTGCCCCACCACTCAGCAAGTTGGGCCAGACTATCCTGTAAGTCCAGGATCTGGCTCGGGTGCCTGGTGCACAGCTGGACAACAGCTTGCTACTAGCTGCAGCGCATTTCGGGTAGGGACACCAGGCAAGGTTCTGAGCCAAAACACAGCTCTCAAGACATAGGGAAGGCTTCTCATACAGCTGTCTCACAACATGATGGTTTTGGCAGAAATCTTGTCCAGAGTTAAACCAGTTTCACTATATCAGAGCTGGCCTTAATTTTAGGTAGCTATGCTCTTGGCGTGTGGAGGGCATTGTAGGGCATGTTGGTGTAAACAAGGGTCTGACACAGTTTATTTTGAAACGCTCCATCTTCCTGGGAGATGCTTGTGTTCTGGAATCCTTGCCTCTGCTCTCTCTGGGGTATTTATACTGCTTATATTAATAGACTATGGCATAAGAATAACTTTTCTATTTCTCCTTGGATATATATTTGAAGACTTAAAACACTGCTAAGAAATAAAAATGGAAAAAATATGACTTTGGTATATACAATCAGTAGCTTATTGGGGAAACCTGTATCTGGGAGAAAAAAAATAAAATTAATGCATTGTTCTGTTTTCTTCATATTTTCCTAAAAGTTAGTCCAATTTTCCAGAAGATTCGCTTTTCTTTCAAAAAATTTTGCTTTTTCTTTCAAAAAGAAGAAATATTGCAGTGATCCCAATGTATCTTTCCTTTACAGTCATGATGGCTTTTTCTGCATCAAATGCCAAAATGTCTGGCATAGCAATGAAAGTATGTTAGACAAGTTATAATTTAGGGTCACCTTGGTAATGCACCTGAAGATGCAATTTATGAACAAGAAATGACAAGATACAGCGAACATCTACAGCTAGATGTAACAATTCCCTTTTCATAAACGCTTGTTACACAGAGTATGTAAAGCCTAGATAAATCTAATAAACAGAAGCATCTTAATTAAAGTAAAAAGAAGTTTTTATGTACATACGCTCACAGAGCATAAATAAAACTACACACAAGCTATACAAATAACAGAAGGCATATATAGGACACACAAACTAAGCTCTTCCTCATTAGGTGATTTCCACTGTCAGAATAAAGCAGAACCAATGATACTATCTTGTATTTTTCTGAAAGCATGAAATCTTCAATTATAATGCAAAAAATCTTCAAGAGTGTGTCCTAATGAATGGCCTTTGATCTGGTAAGAGGGTTGCTTATAAGTGTTTAATACAAAAAAGTTATTAACACATGATTTCAGTACGAATTCTTAACTATACCTGAGTGACTTTCACAGTACTTAGTGGTAATTCACATCATTCTTTTTCAGAGCATTTTGTGTCTGCATTGGCGTAAGTGTAGATGTACTGTTGAGAGCTTTGGTGGTATATGACAGCACATCTAAGAATTTCTAGCTAGATATGTTATTTGCCTGTGAGGCTTTTTCTCTAGGTCAGGAATCAAGAATAGGTCTATAACAGCCACTACCACTTTTAGCCACAGAAGCAACTTCTGTGTTTATATGCATGAGTGTATATATGTGACATACATGAATCTACATGCAAACATTACAAAGACGTTTCCTCACAAACATGACTAATATCTAATAATAGCTTCATTAATAAGAATGTGTACACTGTCTCCTTTGCACACTATGTTGAAGAAAGCAAGACATGATTGGGCTGAAAGCACAGTTAATAAAAGCAGCTAAAATGGCTCTGTGCAAAACTGATATTTGTGTTAAATCTGTCATTTATTTCAGCATTTAAACATAATGGTCTGTAGGAGAATGAGCTGAAACTGTAATCATATGTTGGTTACTGCTGTTTTGATCAAATCTGTCTTCTTGTCATGATAAATGCTTTAGCTTCCACCTAAACAGAGCATGCACCATAAACTTCTAAATTATTGTAGATGAAAAATACAGAATACTCTTGAAATAACATATTTCCTGTTCATTTGATGCCTAGCTCAGTCCAGATATTGTTTACAAGGATTAATTTTAACATTCATCTTTGGAAATCTGTACTCCTCATCATGCAATTAGAAAGGGGAAAAAAAAAAAAAAAAAGATATGTATTGCAGTAAATTCTTTACTGTGAAGTAAAGTTACAGTCCCAAAAGTTAACTGCTGAGAGGTATTTCTAGAAGTAAAGTACCTTTCCCTGCCTGGGATGTGCTGAAGCTAGGCAATGACCTGATCTATTGAGAAGTTAGCTCAGCAAAAGTATTTCTTTCCAACCAGTTCCTATTTAGCTTACATAGCTGTCAACCATCCCATAAGAAGAACATCTGTTGCCTCAGAACGTTTAAGTAGGTTATGTCAATTGCACCTAAATTCCAATAAGCATAAGTCAGGGCAAAGTGCTGACCTTTTATGAGAGAAAAAATGTTTATTATGTTCATATGGTTTGATTCTGTTTATTTCAATCACAGAATGACACCAACAAACAGAGGCTAAAGCAGGTTTCTCAACATCTGAATTTTGATGTCTCACCCACTCCTCCACAGCACTGCGAGGCTGTTTCTTCAATAAGTGTTAGAGGAAAGTGGGAAGACCATGGGGAATGTGCATGTGCAAATATGTGCTGGGGGGAGGGGAAGTAACAATAACACAAGCATTAACATAAATAAGCTTAGCAGAAATACATGACAGTCTTCTCTCACTTCTGCCAGCACAGGGCTAGCTGCTGTCACTCAGGGGAGCCAGGAAGAACCTTGAGCTGCTGATAGGGTGGAATAACTCACACGGATAGCTGAGGTCTGGGCATCTTGGAACACCTAGTAGGGGCTTCTGATTGTCGCAAAGGAGTGAATAAAACTCAGCCACCTATCAAGGACTATTTGGAAGTAAAGTTCATTTGAAATAACTAAGTGACATTTTAGTGTAATTCACTATTGTTGCAGAACAATATTGTAGCAACAAAGAAGCTTTAAATCAGCAGGCCATAATTGTAGAGCAGAAATTTAACTAGGCTGTGATTAATCTCAGATAAGGTCCCTTTTTGTGTTGACTTCAATGGACTTCAAACCATAACCTGCTGTTCAATATTATTTGGACATATTCTATTTGCAGTAGGTATTTTTAAAATTTAGTCAGAATTCAGGCCATTACACTCCTAGACAGGCAAATTAAAGCTAGGTTTAATTTTAGTGCAGCATATGTTTTCATGATTCCAAAACATCTTTACAATATAGATGACAAGTATACTCTGTTATTCCAAGTGAAGCCATATGCAATGCGGACTTACTGTAAAACTCCCAATATACTATCTTCAAATGTCATTTTGAGCTGGAAACCAGAAAGCACTTTGCATTTAAATTAAATATTATTGCACAGGGAGAAATTTATATTGAATATTTCTGGTTTATCCTGCTAAAACTGTTAGATTATATGATAAAACAGACTATTTCCCACAAAGAGAGCATCACAGAGATAAAAAGACAGGTCAGGTAACCCAAATGACTCCACCACCACGTTAAGAACTCCAGAGGTACCATGGGGGCCTTGATACCCCAACCAAAACCCCCAGAGCCCACTTGTCTCTCCCCAGGGTATCCCAGGGAGCCTCTGCCCTGGGGGCTTGGGGACACCCAGCACTGTGTGTCTGTGGGGGCTTTCTGAATTTCATCACCAGGGGTGTGTAGCACACTTCATGGGGTGCAAGGGGTGGCACAAGGATTATTGTGGGATGTGTAGGGGAGGAACCAGACACAGGACAGGTGGGCATAAAGGTGATTTGAGGCAGAACAAGTATGGGAAAACAGAGGGTAAAGGGAATCAAGGGGCCAGAGGGGTGAATGCAAGGGCTGGCCTGTGTGCTCATGAGGACATGCCATGTGTCTGATGGGGTGGTCTGTCCTGTCTTGTCTCTGATCTCCACTTCTGTTTCCTGGGTGAGGGTCCCTGCCTTATGTGTGTGCAGAGGGGCAAGTGGTGGCTGCAGGATGGCAACATGAGTCAGGCTCCTTGTGTCCATGGCGGCAGCCACTGGAACCAGCATGGGTTCATGTGCCAGCATGTGATCACCAGCAAATGTGCAGCCTGACCATATGGGAAGTGGGGCAAAAGGGCTGAGGACTGGGCTGTGGGTGCTTCTGAGGATGAACCACCTGGAGGGTTTGGCTCCCATGGGCCCAACCCTAACGCTGTAAGGACCATGGGGATGGGGGTCCACTGAAAGACCTGTTGGTGTGGGGATGTGGAGGGTGTGTGTGTAACACACATATGCAGAGTCTTTTGGTAGAATATTACATCTGGGATTTACATAAAAACTATATGATTGACCAATGTTTTGAAGTTTTGTTTGTTTACAGCAGATGAAGAATTTTTTGATAGATTTATTTTCAACAAGAGGTACATCTGACCTCATACTGTCAAACATCTTGACTAGCACAAGCCTCACATTGCCTCCAGTTTCATAAATGCCTTTGTGACTGTATGTAAACCAGAAAGGCGGTTGGACTTAGGAGCTCCAGATGCAAATGCAAATGAAATTGTCCTATCTGTTGTCATGTTAGGACAAAGTAAGGGTATGCACTGACGTGTTTCAAAGGCCGTGATTTTCAAGGAAGTTAGATTCGACAGTATGTCACAGATGGAAGGATCATGCACTCCAGACACTCAAAGAGTCAGGATCCGCACCCCACTGCAGTACACACCTACAACAGTGCTACATTCAGATTACACAGAAACATTCTTTCAGGAGTGTCACAGGCTACCTGAATTTATAATGGCGAGGGGAGAAATCCATTTTTAATGAAAAAAGAATACCAATGTACCCCAAATATTATCTTTTAAGAATGCTGAATATATTATTAAATGCCCTTTTTTGTGATGAAGAAATAGAATTATAGACAGAAATGAAAAAACATGATCTTAAATACTTAGATTTCTTTTGTGAAAGCATTTGCTGGAATAGCAGCAGAAGCTTTTTTTTCTCACTTGAACTGTGTTAACCTTGATGTTAGTAGAAAGTGGATGAATAAAATGTTGTAGCATAGACATTCAAAGTGCCTATGGGGAAGAGCATATGTGGTACCACTAGGTATCAAGTTATTGCATCACCTAAATGGTGGAAAAATGCCCACAAAGTCAAATTATCTAACAAGCAGGAAGCTGAAGCCAAAAAGAAGAGAAATAATGGTATATGTGCTATGAAAGAAATACAGTACCAGGGATAATATTGATAATGACACTCCTAATTAATTCTGTAGAATAAAATTAGGCTAAGAATGGAAAATTAAAATAGTATGTGTCTATTTTTATCACATCACCCACCAACAAAATGTTGCCCTAGGCAATGAGCATGCAGTTAGTAATTTTAGCCTGTTTGCTTGTGGTTCAACCTGCCTCCTAGTCAGGGTTCACTCAAGTGTTGCAACTTCCATATATAATGTATATATGTACGTATATTTATAGATATGTATGTATATATACATATGGATGTATATGTGCAAATACATGTGTATAGTATATATACACAGTGCACATATTACACAGATTCTGTGTTTTATAAATACAAATATGTATGCATGTGCATAAGGTTTTTTCTACACATTGGTAGACAAAATGAGAGAAGAGTTAAGAAAGAAGATTCTATTAAGAGAAACGGTACTGAAATGTCAGAAGATCCGTGCATTTTACCCTCTTCACATGACTCAATTCTTTTGTGACAATGAAAAAATTGTACCTTTGTAAATCCATTGTCAGACTCTAGCTAAGTACACCAGCCCTGGAATTAGCATCCAAGATTCATATGATACTGTTTAAGGTAGTGCATACAATATTTGGTTCACATTGGGCTGGACTTTAGTGCCATTTGTATTAAATTCTCCTCTTAACGATGATATGCCATGTAGTCTTCCATCAGATGCACAAAGAAGTCTAGAAGAGTTTTGTGATATTTTCTCTGTAATACTTCAGTTACACACAGCTTTAGCAGCTGGACCTATGACTGTTTGCCTCATTTGAGGTTACAATCATTATGCCTCCATGCTGATTTTGTGAATTTCTCTTATGTTGATAGCAGCAGCTTTCACAACTGTGATTCCTTTAAAGACAATTTTCAAATGTAAGCAGTTAAGAAATAACTTACTAATTCAGTCTAAATCCGGACTTGTTTCCTCTGCAATTATCCACATAGCTGGTGCGTGATTTAAAAAACCAAGTACCCCAATAGTATTCTTAGAATGTTCTTTTGGTTATATAGGCAGAAAATATATGTTACACAAAATATATTTGCAATGGTCTCTATCCCAAGGAACTCAGATTCTGAAAGCAGCAGGCTTATGAAGAGGTAAACAGAAATTATCTCAGTACAGATTAAAACAGTTTATCACAGGTGACACAGCAGAATTCCACATTCTATAAAAGGGGAAGTATAGTATTTTATAACACAAACCCGTATTACATGTCTGGGCCAGAAAATATACGTCTGTTCCCAAGCTACTTTCCCTCTTAGACACTGTTACCATCTGACCTGGACTCTGCTTTCTTTGACAGATGGCAAGTATGTGTAACTCTTCTGCCCCAGCATCTACCTAAATAAATCCTTACTGACCTACATATTAATAATGTACAACATTATTATGAGTAAATGTTGACACTTACAGCAGTGGTCAATTGGATTTAACATGAGATTTATTCTAATTGCGTAATGTGAAAAAATTTTAAATCCTAAATACTTGCCAATACCTTCCATATTCTACATATTTTTATATGTATAGAGGATCTAAAAATGTATGAGTCAGTATGTGATTGTTAATGCCAAAATACACTGAAAGCTATGAGCTGGCATATAAAACTTACTCATGTAAGTTAGCACTTACTTGAAAGGAGGGGTTTTAATGGAACTGCTTGCATCAGTAAGTGCTTATCAGCATGAGCTAGGGCTTCACAATCTGGCATTTTAAAGAAAATTGCTTCTCTGAGTTTCAGGTGGTGCATTATGCAAGCCTGTACTGCAGCACCTGCAGTGCATGATATAGAACAACATATGCTTGTCTTATGGCACCATTTATTTAGAAATAGCACACAACACATCTGATGCTAAAAAGAAGAACAAAACAAATCAACACATTTGTTTTCAGAACTACTAACTATTTTAAGTCCATGAATTTTTTGCTAGGGCTTTTTTTGGGGGGGGGCATTAGGGTTTGGTTGCTTTTTTTACTTTTGTGGGGAGCAGCGGGAGGGAGAAAACACACCCCTTAAGGTTATTTTCTTTTTTTTTAAATTTGCTACAAAGTGATGTTTTAATCAAATAAAATAAAACCTTTGGGTAAAATAAGATTCTCTAGAAACTTTCACCACATAATTAAAGGTTATAAACCCAAAACTTTATGCTCCCATGTGATCTTAACACCAAAATTAGCAGCAGAAAACTCTGCATGCCTCTGCTTGAAATGCTGCCTGTGACTGCCTTCCTTTTTAATGAAGTTAATTGTGGATGAAATCCAATCCATTCCATTTTGTGATTTCAGTGATGTCCTGTGATAAACATGGAAAGATCCAAAATCTTAAAAAATCAGTATATAGGCTCTTCAGAAGTACTAGGCAACTTGCCAGCATGTAATTCAAAAAAAGGTAAAAGACTATGTATGTGAATTATTTAAAACCAGAAGGAGGAGAAACGCCAGAAGTTCTCTCTATCGCTGTGCAACCAAATCCTACAGCATGTAAAGGCCAGCTGAGTAGGCAGTAGAAGGACCTTAAAGTATATTTAAATATCCTAACACTGAAATGTCTTTGGCAAAAACAGTGAACTGCAAAGAAAAGTGCATGTGTAGCAGTGAAACTGGTGACATATACTACCTGGCTCTTCTCCTGGACATAAGCCATCATTCATACATGTAGTGAGATGAAGCAAGGTAGCGCTACCATGCAATTTAATAATTAATGAAACAACTTCATCAACTCTCATCTGGAAATACTATATGGAGCACATTAAGACTGAAGCAGGAGGTTTTGTAGACAGAACTGTGGCCTGGGTAGCTGATTATTAAAAGTTGAGAGCAAAGGGGACAGCCTAAGAGCCTAAAGGCTGGGAATGAAGATCTTCAAGGAGAGTTACATTCCCTTTGCTCTGTTTAGAATACACCCTTGGAAAGTCTACCTGACTACAGCCAACTCATATATTTGATTGCTTTCCCATGTTTGATTTTTCTTAAGAGTCCATGACCCAGGGTTCAGATGCCAGGACCTAAAAGCTAGTTTTGCAAAGCACAACCATGGCACTTCAGTTCAGCTATACTCTAAGAAAATGTTAGTGAGTTTGGGGTGAGTATGAGTTAAAACCAAGAAATATCAAGAAAGAAGAAACAAAGGACTAGTACTGTTGAGTCAGCTGTAAGCAGTAGCTCCAAGACTAAAGAGAAAAATACTGACATGTAAAGGCAAAAAGATACGAAAAATGCAAAGCTGGAAGGCAGCAACATAGCAAGGTAGAGATAGAGCTCATTTTGTGATCAAGAAGTGATGATCCATCATTTTCCAGCTGATGGGTAAATTCCTGAGCAGAAGGTGATGTCACTGAGTGTCTGCATAAGGAGTTGTAAGCTTTCTAAGGCTTAATCCAGCAGCAAAACAGACTTCCTAGCAATTGGGGGTGGGGAGGGGAAGCGCACTCCTGAGTACACGCTGACTTTAGAGTTTCCACATGTAATAAAAAGTATGCAAACATGATCAATTAGTAAAGAAAAGGATCACCCTACTACCAAGCAAGATTAGCATCAAAATTTCTTCAATCCAATTATGGTTACATAATGCAATATCTAACGTACATAAACAATGTACAGGCAGGGTTCAGTTAGTATTGCTTTGTTGTGCAAAGTAGACTCGAATATTTTCCTCCATTTTTTTTTCCAAGAAATAAGTATTCTATGAAATTTATCATATCATTGTCTGACAATCAGCTGTTCTAATATTTTGAGGAAAGAAGGCCGTTCTACCACTCTTTGTCTAGCTTTCCCTGCAGTGTCAGTGTGTGTCCTATATGTAGCACATCCACCCAAGCTAATATCCTTGCACATGCATGGACTTACAAAGTTCTTCTACTTTACAACAATTTTTTCCCCAGTTCAGCTATATACTTCAGAGTTTTGATGAATGGTAGTTACTAGAAATTTCAAACACATTAGATTTTAATTCCCCTTGATAACTTTCATAATTATATTTAAAGTTACATTATGTGCTTCTCAATGTCCTCCTGTTAGCAACTATAATTCCAGCATCATCTTCACAAAGATGTTTGGACAGATGCATTATCTAGAACAGCTGCTTCTTTCCTAGCATATCAAAGAGAGAATGACCACACAATGGTGTTAGTAAACATTTTCAAAGTACATTTTAAAAATGCCTAAGTCCTCATGCAGCCAAAGTTAAAGATTTTATAATTTTAACATACACACTCAAAGACTCTTACGAAAAACATTAAAAAAAAAGTGTTAATGGAAAGAAAAAAAAATCAAAATATGTAAATTATATTAGGCATATTCCTCAAATATGCAAAATAATGCTTTGATTTACATGCACTTTTCAGACCTTTGAATCTTCAGCCTTAACAGAAATGTGTTTTCTGTTTTATCTTTTTCAGAAAGTTCTTAATGAGGAATCAAAGATTTTACCTAAGAACTTCCCTATAAAACTGTCTTTTCTACCAGACCCAGATTTGTATGCGTAAACAGCAGAATCTAAGATCCTCCACAGTAAAAGCAGCTGGCAAGCTGATTTTGGTATCTGATAATCTTTATGTAATCCCAACAAGTAGGCCCCCAAAATCAAAAGGAAGTATCAAACCAAAAGTCATGCACAAATGCACACTCCAGACTGTACTGATCACTAATCCAGTATCCAAATATGGTGTATAGAAATACTTTCTTTAGCTCACACAGAAATACAGCCATACTGAAGAAGGAGCTGGAGAACATTGTTACAGGAAGTCCTTTACCACTAATCAGTCCTGGCCCACAGAAAAAAAGTGTAGAATATGCTAATTATGAAAAGTCTTTTCAGTTTCTTTTTTCATGGTATTTAAATACCATGTTAAAATTCATGATATTTAAACATTTAAATTTCATGATATTTAAAACCTGGCATTTAGACCAGGTATAAAAACAAAATGAAGATATACATGAATGTTTAGAGGATCAGAATTTTTCTAAGAAATAAAAGAACAATGACCAATTATCTATAAAATTTGCTTGTCTTATTTTCATTGATATAGGTTCACAATGATTTAATATTTAATCCATAATATTGTATAAAATACAATGTGAAGAAACTAACAGATGTAATCTGCATATCTAAGGAAATACTCTGATGCAGACCATTTCTCTTCTTATTTGGTTTCACTACCAGAAAAAGGATGAAGCTCAAGGATTTAGAAAACAAACCAGATTTAGAGTTTAGGAATGAATCAGGGATAATGCATATTTAACCCTAAGTTTTTACGAACTTTTACCTCCAGAGACAAATTATCATACCAAAATCCATTTACACTACATTTTCAGCAGTCTGGGGAACTTCTAAGGAGTATGTTCATGGAATCATAGAATGGTTTGGGTTGGAAAGGACTTTTAAAGGTCATCTATTTCCAATCTCCCTGTCATTGTCAGGGACATTTTCCACTAGACCAGGTGACTCAAAGCCCCATCCAGCCTGGTCTTGAACACTTCCGTGGATGTGGCAGTCAACTTCCCTAGGCAGCCTGTTCCGGTGTCTCACTACCTCCACAGTAAAAAATTTCTTTGTAATGTCTAATCCAAATTTAACCTCTTTCAGCTGAAGACATTTAACAGCTTAAAGACATTTAACCTCATTCAGCTTACAGGTCTCCCTGAAACCTTTCCATCTCCAAGCTGAACAAGCCCAACTCTCTTAGCCTGTATCTCCTGTCATAGCAGAGGTGTTTCAGCCCTCCAGTCATCTTTTTGGCCCTCCTCTGATTGATGCTCTTCTTACACTGGGGACCCCGGAGCTGGACACAGTACTTGAGGTGGGGTCTCACAAGAGCAGAGGGGGAAAACCATCTCTTTTTCCTCCTGGTCACAAAAAAAAATATTATTGGCTTTCTGGGTTGCAAGCACGCACTGCCAGGTCACGTTGAGCTTCTCATCAATCAGCACCCCCAAGTCCTTCTCCACGGGGCTTCTGTTAGTTGTCTCTATACTACAGCATTTTACTATAATAGATATAATATAGTATAATATAATATTCTGTAGTGTCTATTTCGAGACTACAGAACTCCCCACTTTTAGTGAATATGTTTTTTGGCCTCTAAAGATGGGTGCTGATGACACTGCAGGAGATCTTCGACCTTTCTAAACAAAGTACCACAGATCAGCTTTTTAGATCTTGTTATCTAAGCTAACAATTTAGAAGATCAGTGTGATGATTAATGCTTTCCTATCATGTATTTAACTGGCTACATGAAAAAGGATCTTAATTTTTCATATTCAGAATTTTCATAGATCTTGATAGCAATGGTCAAGCTATCTGGCATCATTAATTCTATAGCACTCTCTGTGGCAGTAGCACTGAATTCAGATATTCTCAGTGTATGGGAAAAAAAGGCATGGCTAGACTTTGTGTAGTGGGTGAGACCACATTTTGACATACCATTGTGTAAGTACTGGAACAGTTCAATAACACCCAATGATATGGTCATTCTGGATAGGTATCCCTATAGCACACTGACAAATAACATTGGTCCTTACAGTGATGTCTTGTAGTAGTTGCTTATACCTGTTTCTAAAGCTTCATAAAATGAACAAATAGATATAGATTTTTATCTGAATCTGGCAGATGAAGTTCTCTTTTAATACTAACTGTGTACAATCTGCCACCAGATGATTGATTAGCTGAAGGTTCAGAAGCAGTATGCCATATCAAAGTTCCCAGTGCAGTGTGAGATGACTTCTTGTAGAATTTAAAGTATGTAATAGTGAATGGTAAATTACAGTCTTTCTTTTTCCTGTCCTTCCAGTTTAAGAAGAAGCCCTGACTAGAAACAGGTAGTAAACTATATTTGCAAATGTTATACAATAATTAGAAAAAAAAAACCCACCCCACATTGTTTTTGCAATTCTTTTTTATAGAGTTCTAAAGCTATAAAAAGCATTTCTCAAAAGATTATATGAATCATAGTATAAATAAAAAGCCAACTTTAAACATATCAAGTTAACTTTTCATTCATAAGGAACCCTGAAAGTAACTCCAATATCTCAGAAAATTAGAAAAAAAAAGCTGGAAAATAATTGAGGAGTGTGTTTTGAACTGCCATAAGGCAGATTCCTGCCAAATTACTCACTAATATAAGGGGAGGAGAGAAAGAAAGATGTTGCTAATGCTATGCTACTCATCCATTGACTTTTGCCTGATATGATGACTATAGAGATTCACGTCTGGAAATTAAGAGATGCTTTAGAGTCAGAAAAATTCTTTGTGTTATCCTCTTCTTTCTCTGGCCCATACTCGTGATTACTGTCAAATTATTATTTTTTCTCTGCCATATTATTTTTTATAATACTCAAAATTCCCTGAGCTCCTCACAGCAAATGGAGGAGTCAAGGTTATGTAATATATTTCATTTGTAATCTAATTGTAGGATTTATTTCTTGGGATTTGACAATCTGACCACATCTTTTGTAGCTTGGTTCAGGTTTGAGATGATCTTTTCAGTGGCTAAAAGTCTCATACAGAGACTTGAATTTAACTATTTTTCAACTTTTAATAACCAGAGCCTCAAAAAAAAAAGAAAAAGGTATTCCATTGTCTCCTGAAACTGAGTTATCCTGGAATATCTTATTCTGAGATCTGATTTTTTATTTTTTTTCCCTGAAAATCAAAACAAACAAACAAACAATCAAACAAACAAAAAAAAAGAACAGAATCCTGTGATATCCCAGATGAAGACCAAAGGAAACCAAACAAGCAGAACCCCCAGCTGTTTGCCTGTCCTGAGTGTGAGAAGTCAGTTTTTGGGACTATAGCATCTTTAAGTTTGTGTCTCCGAAACTAGCAGTATGGCAAAACATTATTGCACTATTACAATGACCTTTTAATTTTCTTCGTGTTAACCGGAATATGAATTTTGAAAGGAGCAACCAGAAATGTTCTTTCCTTGCTTTCTGTTTCCAGAAGCTAATAATCCATTCTATGTGGATACCAGCAATCCCCTTACATTCATTTGATGGTAGTTTTTGTCTGCCATCTGTATAACGTTAGAACTCTTAAGGAATAGTGTATGAGAGACATATTTTTCTTCCACAACAGAAACATCACTAACCTACATATTCTTTGTGGTGGCTTAATACTACCTTTATGTTTCTGTGTGCTTCTCAGCTGTCAGCAAGATTCATAGCTGTTGGTAAACTTTGTCTAAATTCTTGTTCTAGCTTTTTTCAACATAAGAGAGAAAACCCTGTAGAAAAGCAGTCATTTGATAAGATGGTAGTCACCTGATCATATAAAATAGATTAGTTTGGAGGGATTTCTTTATGTTTTATTTTTGGGGATGGGTTCCTAGTTGCAGGAATAAAAAAGTATTTATGTCCAAATACATAACTTGACGTGTGCTGCTCTGAAAACGTTGAGATCAATGTATCTAACTTTTCTGATTAATTTAGTGCTGTTGCATCTTTCATATAGCACCTCTATACCTCAGAATTGACCGCATGTATAGACACACATGCACACATGCACAATCACACAATGTATTTTGTATAGGTCCCTGGCAACTACTAGAAGATAGAAATTAGCCTAAAGTTTGACTGAAGCAGATTGGAACAGGAAGAGTGGGATTATGTACCACCAAGCACTGTAGCAATGTAAATGAATTAGATGCATCCAATTCACAAGAAATGCTGTCACAAAGATCTCAGGCCTTCTGAAATCCAGTCATTAAGCTGGACTGGCTTGCTTTAGTTATCCAAGAAAGACTCCTAGAAAGTCACAATAGCTTGTAGTGCATGGTTCTTCTTGTGGAATGATTCTGTCTGATTCAACCATCTTCTAGCACTAGGGTTAATGTGCTGTTCATGATAAAATTGTCCGCTTTACACAGAGAAGCCATGAATATTTTCAATAATAAGAACAGATCTCTTTATCAGGTACATTAATCACAAACATTTGATTAAACATGACAGTTCCACAGAGATCTGGACAGGCTGGACCAATAGACTGGGGCTACTTGTATAAGCTTCAACAAGGCTCAGTGCCAAGTCCTGCACTTCGGCCACAACTGCACCATGCAACACTACAGGCTTGGGGAAAAGTGGCTGGAAAGCTGCTTGGAAGAAAAGGACCTGGAGGTGCTGACTGAAGGCCACTGAACATGATCCAGCTTGTGTCCAGCCAGTCAAGAAGGGCAACAGCATCCTGGCCTGTATCAGAAACAGTGTGGCCAGCCAGGCCAGGGAAGTGATCATCCCCCTGTACTTGACACTAGTGAGGCCCTACCTCGCCAGACAGTAATTGACAGTATAACTTGGCAGTCTGAATATCTAATGCTATCAAACCTTGAGTAAGACACAGTATTAATTTCTGATAGTCCTAATGTACTTTAATATCCCTATACATCAGTATGTGAGCAAATAAACTTGATTTATAAATAGAAGTCAAGGCATTTGAAGCCAAAAAAGTCTGTAAAATTTAATACATTGCCAAATATCCTAAAATCAGCTTTACTGAATTTTCTTCATTGTCAAATGAATATATTTTACCTACTACCATTACGTGCAATAAAGCATTCCATTTTATCAAATAAGCAGTTCTTCTCACACTTCTTGCCAGAAATTGATTTGCTTTAGTAACTGATAAAGTGATCTTCTGTGTACATTTGTAATGGACTTCGGGTGCTTTAAACTGAAGTATGATTCAAAATATAACATATTATTTGTACAATATAGGAAAATGGAGTGCCTTTCACCATATTCTTGTACCTACTGAAGTGTTACACAGATTCATGTTTTAGCATTTTATTTCCAAGCTACTCATATATCCTGTAGTTCCTCACCATTTATCATGTTTGATTGATTCAGAATGCCACCATTTGCCATATACTTAAGAGGATTAATTATTGCAGTTTATGTATAAAATAATCCACTACGTTCTTTCAGAATCATGTATTACAAGCATTGCTCTTGTCTAAATGCAATAGTTGTTTAATTACTGTGATTACTACATTTGGTAAGTGGGTACTACTCCTCTCCTCAATCTACCTAATTGGGAAAAAAGAATCCATTTCTGGTGTGTTACCTGATTTGTTGCTGTTATTTTTCACTTTATAGGGAGATCAAAAAATCTCTCTGAGGCCAGAGAAGTTGTCACTTCCAGTTACTGTGGGTGAGTACGATATGGCATGCAAAATTGCACATCATGTTGTTACAGCCAGAAAAATAATGGGTGTCATCACTGTAATTGCTGATTGCCAGAGTCCTTTCTACAAAGAAGCTAATATAGCCTACTGACCCACAGTCAATCAACATATATAAAGAATGATGACTCTTCAAGAAAATATATTATACAATCACAGTGTGTATTTCTGTGTTTCAATCCATATGATGACTTTTAAAGAGTGAAAATGCTATTTTAAATTCATAGTAAATATTAAAGTTAAGTATCTTTCCTATATATGTGGTGAATACACATTACAATGATAACTTCAGTCATTGCAATAAGAAAATATTGCTACTTGTAAAAATGGAAATAAGTAGAAAAATCAGTGTGAGAGAGAAAATACTGAAAACTCTAAAGAAAAAAAAAATTTTTTTTTATTTTAAAAATCCAGAAGGTCATAATCAGAACAAATGCCTGACTGACAAAGTTAAAGAGAAAATAGAAAAAGAAAGGAATCATATACAGGGGCCGTTTAGCTGTGAGAAGAGAAGAAACTAACCCAAGAATGACAGTACATTTAGGGCAACACAGAACTCTGTGTGGGAAGCTGAGTGAAATGGCACATAACTGTTATAGCAGATGAGATCACAAGAATGCTTTTTATTTATGTCTTAGCCTTCTTTTGGGCCAAACCCTGAAAAGCTGGTTCAAGATGGATCTGTACTTGATAGAAATAATGAAGAAATAATCATATACTGAACAGCAATCAGCAAGGGCCCAGATCTAGTATGACTAAATTAACAAATTTATTTTTATGATTGTGAAAAGGTAGGGTACAAGGAGAAGACAAGTGGTGATTTTTGGTACTTCTGAAGCAAATGCTGAACTTCTTTTTGAACCAAAGCGAAAAAAGTAATCAGTCAATCAAAGTGAGTGGCAGCCTCCATTGTCTAGCAAACTTCTGTACATGGCATGGATATGGTGAAAATACAAGACAGATTTCTGAGGTTGCTCCCTGGAAGGTTTGTACAGTTCATTTCAGCCCCTACTATGGAAGAAAGTCCCAGTTCTGGGGTCTGGGATGAGACCCCTAAATTTCCATCATGTCAGCTGAGTGATCTATTCAGGAGGTTACATTGACAGTCCTTGACAGCTTTCTGCCTTGCTCCTTGCTCTTGAGGCAGTCTGTCTGACATAGACTGCTTAAGCCTGAATTACAATGGAGCACTAAATGGAAAATAAACCTCTGCCTCACCACTGTGGACATGTACATATGGAGGCAGTGCACAAGATTTTTTATGGCTAATAGCTCTCCTCAAATAAACTTTTTAACATTTATTGAGATTACTACTCTGATTTACAGTCACCTATTGGTAAAACATGCTCAGTTTCTTCAAGAGCACTTAACTTCTTTCATCCAATATTTTTGAAAATGCTTGTAGTAGATAAAATCAAGATGTTAGATTAAGCTGAATAAATGGTTTTAATCTGTGAATTTGAAGACCAATTCAAAACCACTTCTATCTGTGGTCTGTCTATTTAACTTTTTTTTTTCACCAAAGCCATTGCAAAAGGTCTTGAATATGTGCAGATTGAGTTATCAGTTTCTTTTGAAATAAGTGCAGTGGCAAACAGGAATAAAGACCAGCCAATTCTTTATACAAATCTGGTCACAATGCAAATACTTGAAAACAAAACATAGACACAGAATACACACAGAAATAAAGAAATGCAAGTCACAACTATTGTATGAGAGAATATATTATGACAGAATATTGGAAAGTGCTTATTTGAAGTTACAGGTTAGATTAAATTCAACTTGCTAAGTGTACCTCACAAATCTTGACTATTTTCTGATATTTTCATGCTATGGAATTATTAATTAAATAAAAATAGAGTACTTGCAAATGAAGAACATCTTTAATTCTCTTTTTCTGACCTGACAAACCATCAGGTAATGCCAGTTTTCCAGTATAGTTTTCTTCTTGACAATCATGCTTTCACAGTATTTGAAGGTAACTAGCAGTGTTTCCTTTTGCTTTTCATTTAGAAGAAGTAATTTTAGGACTACACAATTTTACCAAATGGAATATCATACAAATGCCTACTTTATCTCACATAAACCAACCAACCAACAAACAAACAAAACCAAATAAACAAGGAAAAAAAAACAATTTGGAGGTCATCATAATGTTTCTTTTCCTGCATTGTCATACAATAGGTGCTAGAGATAGAAAGACTAGTAAATCACTGATACCTATAAATCTAATATATATAAAGACTCATCCAGCCATCAGTACAGTAGGGAACCTCAGCTGAATTGACCTATTTCTTGCCTAGTGTAAAATTCCTGTCTCCTTCCTCACTAATTATACCTTTAGAAACTATTCATGTTTGCTAAATATATATATGTCTATATGCATTTATATTTCATCCACTTTTTTTTTTTTTTGACCTTGTTACCAGTGCTGTACCTTTTTTATTTTTTATTTCTTTGTTTCTTAAAGACAGGTCTTAAGGCATCATTCAGAAAATTCAGGATTCTCTGAAAAATGAGAAAGTATTCTGTGCCCCAATAATCTAATACTTGTTAAATATTACATTTTTGTTTCAGTTCATAATAAAAGGATGTGTGATTTTAGTACAGTTCAGAGCAGGAAGAAGAGCTAATACATAACTACCAGAATCTGAGATTATAAATCAGATTCTTTTGTAATAATCTTAGTTTTTTTCACTGACTTTGGTCTTACAACTGTTCATCCATACTGTTGTAGCTAAGAAGGATAGAATAAGTTCATTTTTCAAAATGCTTTGTGAAACATTCAGAGCCTAGCCCAGAATGAAAAGTCTTTAATGGTTATTTTAGCTTCAGAATAGCTGCATTTGGACACAATGCACCACAGATGTGAAATGGAAGAGAAAGAGAATGAACAGGAAATATGGTATGCTCTATAAATGTCTGTGTTCTCAGGTCACAGTGTCTTAATTTTTGTATAGAAGTATTTCTTTCTTTCTTTTTCCTTGTCCCATTTTAGAGATAAAATCTGTATGGGACACAGTGAAGAAAGAGGGGAGGCAATGTTTTTTTTTTTTTTTCTTATTTTTTTTTTGAGAATAGCAGTATTTTCGTACCTGGTTCTGTAAAAAGGATGTGGGTGTGGGTTCAAACAGGCCCAAACTCAATTTTAAACAGGATCTAGGGCAATGATATTCTCCACACTCCCCCTGGTCTAAAAGTCATCCTTTTTGTCAGAAGTTGTCTTTTCAAGGAAGACAGATGGCATGAGGTGAACTGCGTGGAAAAAGTGTTTGTGCTTTCTCACCACACCTAGAAGCATTGCACCTAAGATACAATGCTGCTGAGGAGGCAGAGCCTAAAGTAACCTCCTAAAGATGGCTATAATTCTGCTTACGTGGCATGACAAATACCAACTGAAATTTCTACTGCAGCTCCTCTGCTGCTGCATGCTAGTGGAAAAATTTATGTAAGTGATTTTATAAATATCTTTCAACCTCTCTGGTGGTTTTTAAGCTCCTCAGAAGTCTAAAAGAAACTTATCTAAGTTCAACTGAAAGGGGACCTTCACAGGCCTTCCTGTACCTGATGACTTCCACCAGACTTAATGGAAAGAGCACAGGAAACCAAACCATGCACACAAAAAATGTTTTATTGTCTTTAATTCTCCCTTCAGCAGTACCTATATTTACTGAGCAGGTAGGGAAACTTAGCTTCTTCCTAGGTAGCAGCACTGGTACCAAGGCTGACACCAAGTGAATTCTTGTAACTTCTGTAACGGAAACTGCATATGACATTTGTTTGCATTTTACTGTCTACAGACTGCGTGATGTGTTTGGAAAAATGCTTTTGCCCTAGAACTAACTGCTGCTTACTGAGTAAGGTGGAAATTTCTGCCAGGAAGCAAAAAGTCAGTTTTTTCTAGTAGGAGAGTGAGACAGCCAGAGTGGAAGCAAGGGAAAGTGGGAAGGAACCTCAGGCACAAATAACAACAGTGAAACCCACTATGCACCCAAAATGATAGAAGGGGATTTTCCTGAGGACTTTACTTCAGCCCATGAAGATGCCAGAAGTTGTTTGACTGGAAAGCATGACTAAAGGGAAAGACCAACTCCAGGCAGATTTGACAAGGGCAGATTTTTATTATCTCCTTTTTAATTTTCATACATGTCAGCAAGTAAATCTTATTTTCTTAGTTTGAAATGTTACCCTGTCCTTGCTTTTGCCCTAATAATGCATATCTGAAAGCTGCTTCTGTGTTTTTTCATTTCAGGAAAAGGTACAAACAAATGTGCTGCTCTGCCTACTTAGGGTCCCACCGGCACTTGAAACTACCCATTGTCCCTCAAAGTTTTCTAAGAATACGTACTTTTACCTTCTTCTCTGAGCTAAGAACTTTTCTACATTAGTGACCTAGATAAGCAGTATCAATAACACTGTCAAATAAAAATGCAAATATAACTCCATTGCCAAGGTTGATTATTTTTACTCACACACTAAAGCCTTCACCACTGTATTTTACTTCTGTAAAATAATAGATGAGAAACAACGATCATGTGCTTCAAGTAGAACAGTAAAATTAATCCTGCTTACAAAAATGTGTGGTGCTCTCATGAAAAAACATATGTCAAAAATAGTACGATGAATGCCTTTCTTCCTCATCCCAACTTTACTGGGTATAGTTCAGCTTAGACAGGAGAACAAAAATTAGCTTAAAACTAGAGGAATTTTGTTAACCTACTTTATTAGATTAACAGCAGCTCAGATATTTCTGCATCTCCAAAAAGAATTAAGAAGAACCAGAAAAAACACCCTAGTTGTGGTCAGAACAGTGGCAGCAAGATCACAAAGTCTAACAGAAGATTGTGCTTCATGAAAATGCCTGCATGCTTTGGCTCATCATTGATTTTCTGTTAAAATGAGAAAGTATGATTTGAAGTGATTCATATATTAACTTGGGCCCTTAGTTTATTTAATCTAAGCGAGCATTTTGACTTGGACCTTTAGTACCAGCATGCTGAGAATTCTCCAGGCCTGACTAAGCAGTTCGGCCTGTTGTAATAGTAAATAATTTGCATACTGAAAATACAGAGCAGGTTGTCTAGAACACATTGTCTTTTCATCTCTAAAGTGACAGTCTTAATAAGAAGTACATTCCATTGTCAATATTTTAATGTTTATCTTGCTTAATGTAAAATCAGTTCTTTAACATAAGCTAATTACTCTCAGCATTAAGTTACAAATGTACTTCTTTATTGGCCTGGAAAAAAAAAAGAAAACAGAAGACAAAGCAGCTTTTTACTAACATATATTTTATCTAATTCCCTCCTCACCCCAAGTGAAAAAATCCTTTAAAATTGCTTGTATTAGTATCTAGACACTTTTACGAAATAAATTAAATAATTATTGTAATAGTGGTTTGAACTTGTGTAAAATCTGTCATGTAATGAGTTAAAACAAATCCATCTCTCTTATTCAACTTCAGGAATACATGTCCTTTTATTTTTGTCCAGTGATCATTAGGGTATCTGCAATTAGGGTATCTGTTGTTATAGCTGAGCTTCAGATGATTCACATTGCTTTAAATCTACAGTCACATGTGTTCCTACCTTACCTATGAGATGTATGCACATATTATTTTGCATGCAACTAAAATATCAAAAAATCTACTATGAAGTAGTAAATTTTTCATAGTAAATGAAGTAAGATTAATTACACACAATGCTAAATTTATATTTAGTTTAAACCAGATTAAGAGAGTTCTTGGGTTTACTTCAAATATCCAGTTTTTGGTTTAATTTAGCATAGACTAGCCAGATAAAATTACAAGAGAAAATGTGTGCAGGTAATAAAATATTCCTTTTTTGAACCAGTGGATGGTGAAAAATTATTTTTATTTTAAATACCAAATGGAAAACTCTTACAAGTGAAGACAAAAATATTTTCTGTAGCTGCCTCTATCTTATTTCATTCTGCTAAACAACATTAATAGCATGCCCTTTACTGGTCACTGT
This sequence comes from Nestor notabilis, assembly GCF_000696875.1. Lineage (NCBI taxonomy): Eukaryota > Metazoa > Chordata > Aves > Psittaciformes > Psittacidae > Nestor > Nestor notabilis. The sequence goes on from NW_009936965.1 coordinate 52,629, forward strand.
TAGAAACAATTACAAGGAAGCTAAAGAACACTGGCAAATGAAAAACTTGTCATATTCAGATAATGAGATAGTATTTTATTTTTAATTTGTGCTGCAGGACAGCTTACAATCTCCAACTAAGATGGAAATTGATTGTGCTAGAAATGTACAAACAAAAAGATGCAGTCACTGCCCTAGAAAACCTAGCAGCCTAAGCAGAGAAGTCAGACAAAGACAGAAAATCTAAGTACTCAGATGTTTTTTCTTGTGTGCTCTCATCGCTCCCCGCCTCCTGATTCTTTTTTAAAGAGAAATGGGATTGATATTGACAGTGTGCCTTTCAAATGCAGCAGTGTGATGAAACAGTGAACCACTCATAACAGTGTGAACTGAAAGACAGGATTGCCACTTACCATGGCAATAAGCAAGCAGTGTCACAACAAAATAATATTTCTTCACTTCCATACAGCATTTTTTTATTTGGTTATATGAAAATCAGGATGCACATATGTTCAAAGGCCAAGAGCACAAACTTGAGTTAGTGTAACAGAAAAGACAAACCTCCTCCCTTAAGAATTTTCTTCCACCTGCAAATACAGTTTCACCTTTGCGTATTGTTTTCCTCCCTCATATTGAAGTCCAAGTGCTTCTGAAGAAAACAAACTTGATAGTACTCCCTGTTTTTGTTTGGTTTTGGGGTGAGTTTTTTTTTTTCCATATGGGTTATTTCAAAGCTGAGACATCACTGGTAGCTTCTACTTCATTATAGAAATTGTATATGTCTTTCTTATGTGTTTTTTGAGCAAAGGCTGAGAATATCGACCCCTCCATTCCACTGGTGAGTTGTTAATCACAGGAATACTCCTGAATGCATGACTGAGTGCCTACTAATGGGAATAAAGGATGTACTACCTGGCTCTGTAAAAGTAATATTACTAAAGATTACTAGAATGCATGGGAACAGAGCTGTTCATAAATCTTCTGCAGATATTCTATGAAATATTTATAACTGAAGTAATTTTCAATTAGTATGTTTTGTGTGAGACCCTGGTCAGGAGCTACAGGAGCACAGAGTCAAATCCTTGCCTCCTACAAGTGATATGAATTGAGAGTAAGTGTCACTGAATTCTAGGCAAAATCAACATACAGAAGAGCAAAATGCAGCCACATTATTACTAATGCACCCTATAAAATGATCCTATTAAATTCACATGCAGAGTGTGTATTTGTTGTGAAACTAAAATGCAAGGGATATGTGTGCCTGCTGTAGGCAACATCACAGGGCTGAGCACTGAGAATTATTCTGGTGATTGAGATCATGGTAAATATAATCTTAGAAATATAAAGCTTAAATTATATAAGGTGCCTAGCTGGACTGATGAAATGTGTTTTATACCCCTACAAGAGCAGGGGAATTTAAATCAATCACTAGGAAAAGCAAATAGATCAAGTGAGTGCCTTCCCATTAGCTCTGCAATGCTTGACAGAAATAGGACAGCAGAGAACAGTTTTTGCTTGGTACACAGGGAGTTCTGTTGATGTCACCTGAATTTTATTCTGCACTTATGCACGGTTGCCTGGAGGAGCCCTGCAGTCTTCAGGTAAATGGAGTAACTTAAAGCTTTATCACAGATCGTGTTCCTGCCGGTCTATTATCAAGATAATGGGCTCTTTTTTCAGGCAGTGGAGTTCTATCCAGATACTACCATAAAATTAATAGAATAAATAAAGGGTAGTCAATGGGACTGTTGAGTCCATCCAACATAGAATCCTAGAATCATAGAATATCTCAGGTTGGAAGGGGCCCATGAGGATTATGAAGTCCAGCTCCTTGTTTTTTTGCAGGACTACCTAAAACTAAATGATATGACTAAGAGCCTCATCCAGACGTTCCTCAAAATCTGACAGGCTTGGTGTCTTGACCACTTCTCTGGGTAGCCTATTCCAGTGATCAGGCACCCTCCCAGTGAAAAATCTTTTCCTAAAGTCCAATCTGAACACAGCTTCATTGCTTTTCCCCGTGTCTTATCACTGGTCACCAGAGAGAGGAGATCAGCATCTCCCTCTCTTCTGCCCTCCGTGAGGCAGTTGTAGACTGCCATGAGGTCACCCCTCAGCCTTCTTTTCTCCAAGATGAACAGAACGAACAACCTCAACAGCTCATCCTAAGTGTTTGCCTTGAGGCCCTTCACCATCTTGGTCACTATCCTCTGGACATACTTGCTGAGAAACTATCAGATCTCCTTGTCTCATATGTCTTTTCTAAATTACATTGAACACAATACTACCCTTTTATAGCAGTTTCTTCTGTCTATTTATCTTGTGATGCGTTTTTTGCTGTCATGAACTTTTGTCTCCAGTCTCGGATAGCTTTCAGTCTCCATGAATCATTCCCTTTGGCCTACCTTCCTTGCTGTTAACTATCCTCATTTGGAAAGTATACCCTGTAATACCTTTCTGGCTGGGTGTAGGCAACTATGCTACAGAATGTTTAGATTATTTTTTTTTAACACCAAATGTTCTGAAGGGATCTAGAATATGTCCAGAGGAAGTGATGCTCTAACCACTTATTTTTTTTAAATGCCAGTGTAGGTGCTGCTTTTTTCTGGGTTTCTGTGTCTTATTCAGCAGTCTTGTACCAGGCTCAATTCCCTTTCTCTTTAAATGGTTTGAAAAGTATGTGGCTGAAATGAGAACAGTGTAAAAAAACCTGTGTTTTATTTTGCTATATTTGACAAAGTGAGAAATAATTTGATTTATTCTTTATCTGTGATATGATTAGAAAGAAGAAATAGAAAGCCTTAGCAGCCACGCAGAGAACACTTGATGAGTTTACTTTGTAGTTCCTTCAGCACAGTAAAATTCAATTATTCAGTAGCCAAACATATTCATAAAGAACATTTTTGCCAAAACCTCGTGTAAATTTTTCACTCTGCCTTCATCAGCCTGTACTTCAAAGTCATGCCTGGAACAGGAATAAAGAAGTGTGTCTTTTGAATCTTAGGAATCAGAGTTTTCCTCAGAATTACAACCAAATAAACATTGTCTTCTTTGGCACAAAGAAAATGGAAGTTTTCCACTATAATTTATCTATTTCATGAAGAATGATTGTTAAAAGAATAAGGACAGCATACAAATCTTCAATTGTCTAAATGCTGACAAGTCAACAATTAAGTTACCTTGATTAAAGCTCCACACCTTTTCAAAACTTTTCCTAGCTTTTCCTGAAGAAAGCTCCTTGGCTCTGAATTTTCTTCAGAATCACACTCTTCTGCCTGTTTGGGATATGCTTTTGTACTTCCTCTGTCTTTCATACACACATGCCCCTCCTACTTAAAAAAAAAAAAAAGAATAAAAAATAAAGAAAAGAAAAAATGACAGAAAAGAAAAAGAAAAAACCACAACTAAATCAAAACAAACAACAACAAAATCCAAAAACCTTGCAAGGTGTTATCACCCACATATAACTTTAATTTAAAAAATGATGTGTGCCTGTGATTTCAGTGATGGCTGCTACTTTTTGTAGAGGAATCCGTTAAGTGTCTTGTTACAAGTGTCTTCAAGGATGGGTAACAATTATTTTTACCTACCACAGTGACATTTTTTCAATCTCAGATTAGAGCTCTAGCTTGTATGTATGAATGTCCGCAACTTTACATAAATCTAATATTCATCAATATACTGTTCCACTCCTTCTACTGTTTCTTTGTTCGTGTGTGTGTTTTTCCATTTTTTCCTTACAAATATTGCCACAGGTGTCATTAGAATGGTTTTCTGGGGTTTTGGTGGGTTGGTTTTTTTTTCTTTGTTTTTTTGGTTTGTTGGTTGTTTTTTTTTGGTGTTAGGGGTTTTTTGCGTGTGCTTTTGTTTGGGTTTTTTGGGTTTTTTTGGGGGGTGTGTGGTTTTGTTTGTTTGTTTATTTTAGTAGGTACATATACTTTAACTATTTCTACTCAAGAAAATTATGATACATCGTACTTGCCTTATTACATTTATGCAAGAAATAGAACAGGTAACACCTACAAGCTTTCCAGACAGGATCAAATTTGAAAAATTGGCACTTAGGATGTGCTAGGTAAATATTACTGACAGTCGCATAGAGTTATCTGTTAAGTAAAATACACACTGCACAATACAGCTAAGAAAAACGAAAGTGTTGAAAAAATACAACTTTTTCTCTCTATCTGCACATTTAAAAACAAAGTACAAAGAGGACACAAATTTGTATATATAAAGCAAACAGCTAATGAAGTAACTTATCTCCTTTCACAGATTTATGAAGAAAGAGTCTTACATACTTGGGTTTGAAATATAGGTCCTATTTTTTAAGGATTTTGTTTTTTCTTTTCAGGAGATGTAACTACAATAACTATAATGGATTCCCACTGCCATGAATACTAAACATAGGTAAACATTCCCTGCTCTGATACATTTATAGCATCAGGAAAATCATTCTCTGTCCTGATGAGTTTAGGATGTTAATGAACAGAGAAGTCAAATGATGTTGACAACAGAAGCATTATCCAAACTTTATAGTCAGTAAACCAGAGCAAAAAGATTTGCCAACATTTGTCTACTCTGCATTCAGATGATGCTGCCTTTGGCATGGGGATTCAGGGTGAAAAATCTCATAATAAAGTAAGAAAGCTTGTTTCCCAGTCTACAGCCAGGGCTTAAAACAGAGCATCCATTTAGTTGACTAGGCTTCTACTGGATGTTAATAATGAGGATTTTGTAACACAGATGCTCTGTGAAACAGAACAAGAACAAAAACTACAGAATTTTTTTCATACATTCTTTCTAACTGCCATCAAAGAGCAGTGATTCAAACCCTGCCAGCCATGGATGCACTTGAACTAATGACTTAGAAGTGAAAAGACTCTACAGTCTATTACTAACCTCCTGAGTCATCTGGGCTTTCAACCCTTTTTTAAAGCTATATTTACTGGGATCAAAACAGTTGCCCTTCTTAGAATAGATTTTATGCTGCAACCCATAGTCCCAAGTTCAAGAGTCTTTCATTTATAAAAGAATAAGTCATAGTGTCCCTGTACAGTCACCTTCTGACAGCAGGGAAAAACTTGCCTATCCGAATAATAGGATATAATTAAAAATTTCATCCTCCTGTGTTAGCTTTCTATGAATACATCCTTAAAGACTTCCTTCTTTTTCATCTTTTTTTTTTCTTTTACTGTTTATTTATCTTTATAAAAAATATAAAATGCTTAGCAAAATAATAATAATTAAAAAATCTAATTTTACATACCTGTGTTAGCTACTGAAAAAAAAAGAATTTATGAGAGAAATAAAAATACACAAGATAGGAAAAGACTATTTACATTAATACATTATGTTGATCAGTTACCACCCGTTTTAGAAAGCTAGCCCCAATTTATTTCGCAGGGCAAAGGGAATATGATTTTTCATTTTCTGTCTTCTGCAATTCAGAGCTACTGTTTATTCTCCTGGAGTATTTGAAATTGAGAATAACTGTTACAACCAGATTTAAAGAACCTTCTTATATCATGGTCTTTATATCCATTCTGAAAGTCACGCTGCACTTTTTCAAGTGCATTTTGTGCTTGTCCAGTGCACATGCAGGTGAGCAGTCATACATCAGCACATTTCTGAATTCTGATGCTGAAATCCAACACTGAACTCAGGGTGGAATGGACCACAAGTGCAGAGGTCACTTGTGTATGTTCAGACAGCTTTTCTGTAGCAAAGAAGCAGTGAACAGAGTAGTTTTGCTGCACTGTGCTTCACACAGCATATGCCAGATTCAGATTGCAATGTTAACGCAGAAAAAGGAATGCATTCCAGTCTCTAATTATTATAATGGAGAATATACTGTCATAATGAAAAGTTCAATGAAGAGGAAAAATAATATTGCCTACTTGAAGAGTGAACAGTACACTTGACATGAGCCTGTCCCTGCTTCTAGAAATACCAAATTCTTACTAGTCTTAGCTCAGGCTACATAAGACTTGTACTAGCATGCTGTGACTTGATTTGTATAGTCGTTTCCATGGTCATAACTGATATCTATCCTTACATAATTTTGACAGACACCTAGAAAAAAGTGGCACAGTTGCTAAGTGCTATCAAGGCAATTGCTCTTCTCTTCCACCACGTACACTAACATATCGTGCTGGAGCACTGCTCCTTTGAGGGCTGGAGAAAGATGTTAATCCAGAAAGTGCAAAAGGACAGAGAAAAAAGTTTCTTTGTGTTTGGTTTCCCAATGTTTCCAACTTTCATAGTATCACCACACTGGTATTCCGTGTATTTTAAATTGCCACCCAAGTCTGAGAACTCACATTATCATACACTGTGAATATTTGGGGGCGAGGGAGAGGTGTCGCGGCGGAGAAGGGAGAAAGGCATAATTGAGCTACTGTTTATTTCTGTGTCTGAGCAGGTACAGCAGGTATGAGTCTATTTATTGGGAAGGTCTAGAGTCTTCCCCAGTTTTATATGAGAGATTTTTGTTTCTTCTTCATGAAGAATAATGTAAGAGGAACTGGAGAATATTCAGCATTCATGTTGCTTCACTTGTATCTTCTCCATGATGTTCCATCCCAAGTCTGAATGGAGCTTATGTTCCAACCTAGGTCTTCATCTTAGTAAACCAGATACAATTTAAAGCACTTTTAAATCCTGCTCAAAGCTTCTTTATTTATATAAAAAGGGGTAATAGGTAAATAAGAGCTAGAATTAGCTATGCAGTAGACAGATACACTCTCTAGGAAAATCTACAGAAAGTGAGTTATTGTGTTAACTGAACCCCTAAGTAGTTTAAAAAAATGTATTTTCTATAAATATGTTAGTATAAAAAAAGATTACTGCATCTTTTTTTCCTTACTTATTTTCAGCCTCGGGATATTTTAGTCATTTATAAAGCAGATTAGAGCTCTAGCTTTTATGTATGAATGCCTATTCAGCTGGAAAAAAATCTATTTGCAACTGCAATTCCTCCAACAGTCACAACAGTAAGTTCCAGTGCATGAACATCATTACATCAGGAGTATAGCAACTCTCCAGCAATTAGAATTTTCTTAGAGATGCAATATTCCTAGGAAAAATAAAATTCCATTTAATGGAGTGTGGGGAAGGAAAAGTAAATTATGGCACAGTCGAGCATTGAGCAAATCTTATGACAACCTAGTTATAACCTAACTGTTGTGGGATTATTCTTTAAGATGTTTATATTTGTAGACTGAATGGTAGCTTCTGTTTCTTGAAAAATGTATGTATGTGAGAACTGCTCTCATTTTAAAACATCTGTACTCGAAAACCATTTAGATGTACAGACTAGAAATTCTCCAAATACATTTAAAAGACTGAATACAGATCTAATACTCCATCCCACAATGTTAAGCTCTTCTGGGGTCTCAAAATCATGCTATACTTCATGAACACAGCACGATATACAAAAATCAATGTGGAGAAAAGCCTTCAACAAACCGTTGCTAGGAATATATAGAGCAGGCAGTCTATACATACCTAATTGTAGGGAGAGAAGGAGACACAAATGCATTCAGAGACACATCTACACTGGCTAAATCCTCTTTATTTCAAGTTACAGTTCAAACATTCTTACTTTATTTATTTACACGATTACTCTGAGTCTAAGCCTGGAATACCATAATAAGAGAAAATGGACTGATACAATTCACTGAGTCAATTCTCAAGGTGTCTTGGAAGTCAGGACTCTCATTCCAGTTAACTTTTTACCAATCTCTCCTGCTATTTAAAGCAGTTTGATTTTAGGCAGCCAATTTTAAGGTACTTTTTAAGGCTGATTTTGTAGAACTTCTTTGATATTTTGTGGACCTGCAATTATATGAGCGCAATAGGTGCCACAAATGACAGATAAGAAAGTATTGCTGGTGAAACTTCTGTTACTGGATTTACTAGATTACTGAAACATTTTCTTATTTCCATTTTTCTTTAAATCACACCAAGCTTCTTAACACTTTGATTAGGTTAGTAAAACATTATTCAGAGCATCCAAAATCATATGCTTTGATTATTTAAATAGTCTTGTACTCTTTTCTTGACCAGCCTTATGATATATATGCTTCACGGCATTTCTGGTGATTCGTCAGCTAAATTAAAGCAAATTAATATTTACAAAGACTCAGAACAGGCCGACAGGTCTTCTACAGAAGATTCTAATAATGAAAACAGCAGGGAATGAAAAAGGACAGAGAAAGAAGATGCATAGTTCTGCCCAAATACTGAAAAAGGCTCTTTCAAATAAATTCTTTCATTTTGATGTTTGAAAGTTAGAAATTGTAACTCACAAGGCCAGAGAGTAAAACAAAGATTCAAGCGTTTAAAAGTGGTATGTGTGAATTTGTGATATGCTTCTGACAACTGACACTGTGCAAAGCAGCACAATAAAAACACCATTAGACAATGCC
>NW_009936965.1:61067-67053 GCF_000696875.1 Nestor notabilis
TAATTTCTGTCTTGATTCCTGACAAAACTGGATTGGTTCTTTTTACCACCTTCTTTAGCCATACAGAATTTAAATAAATAATAAACAAATAAAAAAATAAACCTTAATAATATAAGAATCTTCTTATGGTATCTTTTCTTAGAGTAGCTTTCAAAACAACCCTTAAACACACTTCTGCTGATCTCTGAATATTGCATATTGTTAGCAGAAATCTTGGGTATTACGGATGTGGCATCCAATGGAGATCTGTTTCATTCTGGAGTTTGGGGCAAGTTATGTCTTGCTTTAAAGTTTATATTATTTTTGAGGTAAAATTGTTTTTCATTGTGTCCAACTTTCCTGAATAATCTTAAGTGTGTTTTATTCTTACTGACTTCAACATACTGAATTCTCAAAACAAACTGTACCACCCATATACCTCACCAGAGCCAGGGGGTTTAATAATGTTATATATAGTACGCAGCTAGGAAGAAGGATATATACTATCCAGGTAAATAGTGTCTGCTCAAGAGAAATGAAGGAGCATTAATGAATCTCCAACTATTATACATCACGTGAAATTTATACACTCATATGAAACTAATTTACACAGATCTTCTGGGCAGATCATTTGCCTTCAGTAATAATATTCATTATAAATTAATTCCTACTGACTTTTTCAAATGAGCCAATATTTAATTTAGTGTAAATGTTTGCACTCTGTCTTGCTATTGAAATTCATCTTCTAGAATTACTCTGGTCTCATTTGTGCTCTTGGCTGTATCTTGTGATTGTACTGTACAGCATGCTTAGCAAGCAGTGCCACCTTTCTTAGTATAGCTGTCTAGTCTACCAAGATGATCACTCATTTTGTTTTCTTGCTAATTTTAACATAATTTGGGGATCTCTGCTCCTGAAGTAGCATTGCAAGAATCTCATTTTGAAACTAAAATATATAACAGATCCCTGATTTTTTTAATTGGGACATACTGCTACAAGAGATTAAAAATCTAAACATGAGTGGAGAACTTCATACTCCAAAGATATTTTCTCAATAGAAAAGGGATTTAAGCACTTTACTTGAACACTGATGATGTAATTATGAACAGTTAGCAATGTGTCAATAAAGTTACTATCATCAGGTTTCAGAAATAACTTTATCTAAATTAATGTCTGAAGAGTCAATAAAACAAATACGCATGCATGTAGAGCTGCATTTAGAGATTCTGAATCCAGAGCACAATGGAACTGCGGCTTATGTTGCACAAGAAAATTGTAAGATCTGTGGGGAAAAAAAGTGTTTCTGCCTGCAAAACATTTTGTAACTCAGTACTTTCAAAACATGTCTGACATAAAATACTTCCGTCTGTAACTAGGCTTATATATTCCATTTATTTTTGTTACTTTTGCAGGAAGACCTCATATAGAACTAAAATGGAGAATATTAAATTGAAATTTTGGTCTAAAATATGACTTTTACATACACATAACAGCAGGATTCAAAGAAATGTTTGAGCAAAATACTGGTCTGTGGGCTATATCATATATAAATGGCCCTTTAGAATTAACATTTTGAGCTACATTTCTTTAATACAATAAACTGGGGACATGACAGAAAAATATAGGTTACCTTTTGTGTATATGATGTCTTAAGGACCTCATGTACTTCATCCGCTTCTATAATGAATTTTGACTAGCTGTTTATTTACAGCCTGAACATACAGATTCGTCAGTCTTCCCATTCAGCCTGTCCAGTGTTTCTCTATCTGTTGCACTAAATAGCTTTCCTAATATCTAATGGGAACTTGTTTTATTGTCTTTTAAGATCATTACTTCCTGTTATTTTCTACATGGATGTGAAAAAATTGTGTTCTTATTGTATAAATTTGCAAGACTTCTATACTTGAAGACTTCTGTCTTTGTCCCTGCCAGTCCTCCTTTAGACTAAAGCGTTTGTTATTCTCACAGACCACATTTCATTCTACTGTTTTTCTCTGTACTCTCTTTAATTACTCTCTTGAAGTGGAAAAAAATTCTGCATCTAATGCCTTACCAAGACTCAGTACAATGGTGGTGTACAGGCTGTTCTTTCTGTCTTTTTTTTTTTTTTTGGTAACAGCATCTTTTCACTAAAATCATTATTCTATGATTGTCAGTATATTACCATCATATCAAAAATGGCTCCCAGCAATGAAACTACCTGTTGCTTTCATCTGAACAATGTGATTTGACTTCATTGAATTAATTTACTTTACTCCAGAGGACTGCTCACTTGTATGACAACATTGAGCAGTTCCAGCCTGCTGACTCATTTGTACAATCCTCTGCTACTTAATCTTACTGCAGTATCTGAGAGAAATTCAGTGTCTTTTTCCTTTTTCCTTTTTCCTTTTTCCTTTTTTCTTTTTCCTATTTCCTTTTTCCTTTTTCTCTATTTCTTTCCCTTGCCTTCTCCTTTCATTCCCCTTGAAGAGATTTCTCCCTTCTTTTTTTTACAATTACCATGAAAATCTCCTGGTTCTTATGTTTTACTGTTACATTAGCTTTATGCACTTAGTTAGTGCTGAGTGAAAACCTCTTGCTTCTACAGGCTGTGTTAACAATTTGCAGCATCCTTCTGTTTATAAACTACTTCCTGAAAACTAAGAGCAATGAGCAAGAAATAAGTAATAGAAAAGGAAATAATCTTATATTGATGGAAAACATTAATTGCACATATTATGATTGTGGTACCTGTGGAAACTGTGTTGCTAGAAATTAATGTCTTTTCAGTGCTTTTGTCCTGCAGCCAAGCAAATAGGAGAACAAAGTTTTACACCGACAAATGGCATTCTGTGACTAAGGAATGAAAACACAAAGTCCTATAAAATATTCTGAGATTTGGATTCTCAGTTACGGTCTCATTAGGCACTGAAGTAGAAAACATTGATGTGCATAATCCGAATAAAATTGAAAAGCAAAAAAGAACAAAAAACAAAAACAAACAAAAAAAACCCAAGAAAGGGATTGAGTCATGCTAATGTAAAGACAAAGTCACAAAGATGTTGGGGTTTTTTGTAAAATATGTTTGCAGATAAATAAATATATGTTCACACATAAGTGTATACAAATATATGTACATATACGTATGTGTGTACATATAAACTCATGTGTATGTGTATATACAGATATCTAGATAGATATATGCGTACAGTTCTGAATTTGCCTACTAGCAGGAAAGAGCACTACTGGAAAAAGACACAAGGCTGATAATAGCTTTGTGTACATGTGTGTGTGTACAAAAGAGTAAATATGTGTGGTTTATATTTGCATCTATGGGTAAATATGATAGAACACATCACAATCATATCAAGGATGATGAATCATACACATTTTCATCTGATACATAATGCAATTCAATCTTTATTACCATTGTCAGTATAATCAATATGTACCAACTACAAGTGGCATATAGAGAGACAGCATTAGTATAATGAAACGAATTTTGATTAGGAAAGCCACAGCAAGTCCATCCCCATGCAGTGAAACTTCATCAAAGCAAAAACATAACATCCAGGCAGTCAAATTGACAGAATGTTCATTCCAAGATATGACTTTCTCTTTCCTATTTTGTCCATTTCCTCCTAGACTTCATGGTAATCTTGAGAAATCAGACATATCATGATGTGAAAGCCCATTTCTGTTGCTGTCTTACATCACCTGTGAAATGCTGGTTTTATTGAAAAATGATGGTATTTTCATGTTTTTATAGAAATAGGTCCCTCTTCAAAAAAATACTCATTCGTCTAATAATACTGATTTTTTTTGTAATAGATTCTCAGTATTAAAAAGAAACTGGTAATTTTATAAAAATATTGAACAGAAGGAATAATAATTGTACTATTAAGAAAAGTCTACTCAGGTGACAACTAATTAACCAAGAATTGTGTAAGTACAAAATGGTACAGACTCAGCTTTTCTGAGAGCCGTCAGAGCTGTCAGTGAAACCTTGAGTGAAACCCTGCTTTGTAGGGGTTTTGCTGCATCTGGTCCAAGCTAACTGTTTGATATGATTAATCTGTGCAGCCAGTTTTGCTCACCTTTTTGAGGTACCGTGGAGTACCCAAAGGTTGTCACTGATGCTTCTGGGCCACGCTTCTGCTTCTGTCTTTTCTGAAGCAGGCCACTTTTGAAAAAGTTGATAAATCTTACACAGCCTGTTTGATTTGCAGACTTTAAAGTATTTCATTAAAAGAGTGATGCTCATTATCGTCCGTTCTTTATCTGGGCAAATAAGGAAAGATTAAATTACTTACTCAAGGACAAAACCTGAGCTAGTGGAAGAGAACATTTTCTTCCAAGTCCTCCTTCTTGTCTATTAATATCTGTGGCATGAAGTTAGTGAGAGTTTGAGTACATTTCAGAGCATCAGTAATAGTCTTTCTTATTCTGCATCCTTCCATAGTGTTTGGAAGGAAAAAACTTCCTACAATGGCCCTTGAGGTCTGCATATCTTTGGTGTCATCCACAAATGCTGGTTATTTGGTCCCTTTAAAGTTGGAAAGAAAGAAAAGTAATAGCAAATCAAGTTTCCTCTCTGAAATTCTTTGTCAGTTACACTTATTAACAAAGTCAAGAGTATTCCGTCAGGAGACTATAGTATCCTTTGTGAACACTGTTGTGAAGGAGAATCTTAGGAAGACCTATGCAACAGTCAGCCAGACCAACAAGACACTTTCTTGTCTCTAAAACTCCACTTTGAAGGCAAAAGCAATAAACTCACCAGAAAGAATCCCTCAGAATAAAGTAATAAGTAAAGTGTACTTCGATTACTGATTTAATGCTTTTAAGTTCAGAGAATGGATAGCTTTAAATATTAAGTGTACCTGACACTATTTTCTTTTGCTATGCAGTTCAATTGCCTGCATACATCAATCATTTGTCTTGGGGTAACTATGACTTGGAAAAAAAATGCCTTACTTATTTTTTTTTCCTTCTTCTCAGTGTTTTTCATTATCAAGAACATTTTCCTTGACTGGAGTTCAACCCATATATTATCAGTAGGATTAATTTCTCAAGCTCTTTTAGGAATTTTATGTCTCTCTTTTTATTATGTTATTTGAATTTCTTTACTATAATTTTAAATGCAGAAATTTGTAGCTAGATGACATTCTTAGTCACATTGTTTAGTCATGTGTGGAACAGCGAGTTGGACTCAGTGATCTTTGTGATTCCATTTCAATTCAAGATGTTCTGTGATTCGATGACACATGATAAAACAATCTTAAGGCTGCTAAATCAGACACTCAGAAGCTAGAGATCCTGGTTTCAGATTTGCCTTTGTAGCTCTTCTGCACATACATATTTAATAACAATCTCTAACTATAACATACCTTTTTCACCAGAGGACTCTTGACTTCAGTATCTAAGGCAGAGAGTGCTCATCACCAAGCAGCTATTTATATATTTACTCTGGGTTTATTTTTTAGCCCCATGCCTTGCCTATTGAACTCTATTCAGACTATGTTCTAAAATACAGAATTATTTACATGCTTTTTGGCTGTGCTATGAGTTCCGCACAATCAATGATTAGATTTTCTTAAACCATTCAGTGGATCTGCTCTGTGGAGCAGATCAGGTTGTAGGCATAGCAGTCTAAAAGGCTACTCAGAAAACTAAGAAATGTGTTTTGAATTTTTTTAATCTGGCCTCTATTTCTCTCTCCTCCACACTCCCAATTTCTGAGATATCTATCTGTCTGTAGGAACTCCCCCTGTGCAAGTTCTTACTCTACAACAATTACAGTCTTATTAGTTAACTCCTTTATAAGAAGGGAAAATAAAGGTTTGGGAAAATATAGGTTTAGGAAAATATAGGTTTAGGAAAATGAGAATAGTGAAGGGATTTGACTGGTTGAAGGCACTTGATAATTCAATGTGAAATCCTTTAGAGGGAGATTTATCTCTTTTAAGCCTTGCATTCAGTTTTCATTTATCGTAGAATAGAATCATAGAATAGTTAGGATTGG
>NW_009936966.1:0-27710 GCF_000696875.1 Nestor notabilis
GGAGGAGGAGGAGGAGGAGGAGGAAGGCCTCGAGCTGCGTGTTACTCTGGCAACGAGCGGCCGCGGGTCGTCGAGGCCTTCGCCCCCTGAGGGGACGGGGAGGGGGGGCCGTGATGGGAGCTCGCCTCAGGGATGGGGACAGGTCGCGGTCCGAGCCCGCCAAATGGGGGTAGGGGGCACTGGTTAATTGAGGTTTAAAGCCTCAATTAAAATCAATCTGGGAAGCCAGTAATAATGAAGGAAATCAAGAAATTATATATACGTACTGCAGTATCGTTACTTCTTGGTGGCGATTAGTGCTCACTGCAGGGGTGTCCTGCTGGCTGGAAATTGGCTTTGCCGCCAAGGAAACCTGAGGAAAATGCTGCCCTAGTTAATGCTGCTGTAGCTCTTAGGAGAAGCTTAAAATTAAATAGACACAGGTTTTTCTTTCAGAATATGCTCTTGAATAAATTAGTTTGCATCCAGAAAAGGCATCTGTTTTCCTTGGCTCAGATATTTTTCTAAAAGTGTTTAGGTATGCAGCTCACGCTGAGACTGGTGCCTAATATCTGAGCAGTTCTGCAAATCAGTCCTGTGTTGTTCCAAATGAAACCAGCAATACTGTTTTATCTCAGAATTTTAAATACAGAAATGCTGCGGGGTCAGTAACCCCAGAAGAGGGAAAGGATGGGCGCTTGGACACCAGAGCTCGTGAGATGAAGAGCTAAGTGGCATGGTATTTAGTAACACATACCAGCTAACACTAAACCTCTCTTATACTTGAGGAAGAAGCTGAAAACACTGGACACATCTCTGGTTTTGTTGGAGGTAGGTTTTAAGGAAGCATCTGCAACAGTTTGGTCTACTTTTATGATGTTTTGTGAATCTGTGTCTAGAATTTATTGACTGGAAATTTCAGGCCTTGTACCCTCTGTGTTTCACTTGGACTGTGGCTGATGTACTGGAAGAAGCCTAGGCTAGTTACTGCAGATACACTTCAGTATTAAACCCAGAAGCCTTCTGTTCCTGTAGGCCCTCTGAACTCAGAAGACCTAATTTGTGTAGTACTTCTGCTCAATTATCGCAATACTACCCAGTAGCAGCACCAGTGCAGATTTCAGATGCTCAGCTGGAAGCACTCTTAAGAATTACATGGCTATATCCCTATCCTTCCAAGGATAACACAAAACTGCTGTGTTTGACTTATGCTATGCCATATTGTTCATTCTTTTACTCTTTGCTCAGTTATTTGCATAGTGTTTAAATTATGAAGGACAATGTGAAAATTTGATTCTCAAATCAGGAAAAGCAATGATAAATCTTTTATTTTAAAGTAGAATTTTATGGTTGGAAATTATGCTTGCCTTCTGTACATCACTTGGAAGCGTATAAATATAAAAGCCTCGTTCAGCTGTTTCTTTTTTGTAATTATAAAATGCATTAAAGTACAAATGTAGTTTTAAATCAAAGTTGGTTTTAAGCTATTTCTCATTGTTGCATTCACTGGAAATATTAAATTAATTCATGGCAGCATATTAATCAATAATGTTTGCTCATGCAGGTCACTTGCTGATTTATCTCCAATTCACAGTTCATTAGAAGATATGTAACTCTTCAGTGATGTTGTTATTTAACAGGTATGTTTTCATGATGCTATTAGTGTTTTCTGGATTTACCAACTCCTGACACAAGAAAGATTTCAGAGATTCTTAACATAAAATTGGAAATCTTTTCCCGTGGGTATTGCACACATTAGGTCATGTAATACCTAGTAATAAATTTACTAATCTGTATTTTGGCATCTCCTCCAAAGATGCCCATAAATTTCATACAGAGCTGAATCCATGTCCAACCCTGTTTTCAGGTATATATATACCTATATAGAGAGATAGATACAATCTTCATGTTTTGTTACTCCTGATAAACTGTAATATCACTATTTTTCATCAGGTGTGGAAGGAACCAGTCCTTTAAAATTAGATGCACAGTATACATCTGTGGTGAAATTTAAAGGAACTGCTTTCAGATACATGGAAAGGAATTGTAGCTAATGATATGATAAAAAATTGTTGCCTTTCAAGAGCCTGTACAATAGCAGAATGTCCTGAATATTCAAAGGCTTTAATGGTTGTCTTCATTCTACACAAAACGTTACTCGAGTATGGAAGACTTGCAAAATTAGCAGGGTTTAGTTTAAATTGAAGGATTTTAAAGTCTTGCCAAGAGGCTCAAATGACCTTTAAAATTGGAATGCTTCCTGAGCTATGAATGCTCAATCTTTTTAAAACTAGCTCCTGCAGTTGTACCACCTTTACTTCAGTTTGAATTTTGAGCACATGAAATCAGCTCTTGTTGTCCTATTCTTAAGGCACTGAATAAAATAATAGAGACCAGTTTTGAAAACTCATCACTGGAGCCATAGCAGAGGACCCTGAATTCCACTATTGGTCATGTAAGCTGCATCAGGCAGACTTGCAAAGAATTGGAACCAGATATTTTTGAAATGCAATGACATCATCCTGTTCCCTGAGGTTTCCAGAAATCTTACTTGCTCTGTGTACAGCAGCGTGCTCGTTTCTGTTAAGTCATTCTAAACTGAGAGTAGTTCCTTCCACTGAAATGGGGTCATATAACCGGTGAATTAGATCCTTGAGTCTTAGGTTTTGTGTATAGATAGAGCCTTGAATGAAAATGAGATAGCGGAGCCACAAAAGGCAGTTGTAATTTTTGCTCGCTTCACAGGAGGGTGCTCAGCCTCTGTCTTTATCCCCAAGAAAGAGCGATTCCCATGGTCATTAGAAAGAAGTGAAGAATCTGTTTTCTGAACTGGTCTATTCTTGTAGCCACGTTGAAGGCTCTGTTAAATGCAATTACTCAAAAAATACTCAGCTGTTAAAGAATTTTAGGTGTGCATTAATTGCTGTTGTAAGACCATTACAAAGGTATTTAGGTCAGAGATTTACTGTGATGTTCATCCACTGTGTAAGACGCTGGTATTCTGTAGTGGGTGTGCCTAAAGGTGCCAGAGTTTTTAATAGAGTCTTTGAAGTTTCTCAAAATTATTTTTTTCCAGTCTAATGTGTTAATCTCAATGTGTGAATTGTGTGAATCGTTCTATTGAATAATGACTTCTCATGTGTAAAAACCTAGCCTGAGTGGATTGACTGGGAAGGGGTGGATGGGTTTGTTAATTTATATTTGATCTGTAGTACCTGCTTATAGTTATGTCCTTAATTATTCCTTATTTTCTGTGGTAACTAGTATTATATTGTAGGTTCAAAAAGCGAACTATGTTCTACCATAACTAATAAAATCAAAGTGTTTAAAAGTTATATTTGTTTATTAATTTGGGTTAGTGTTTAATAGTCTTCAACTCACAGAAGAAGAAAGTCTTTCTTTGTAATTGTTAAGATTGTCTTCCATAAAACGTTTTATTTGACTGTTTGACTATCACCTGAATGAATGGTGAGAGAAAGAATCTTCTCATTAGTTACCACTGTATGTGTAAGAAAAATGTTGGTTTGAGTGGCTGAAAGTTGACTACCTTTCTGTTTACCTTCTTAGAGATCAGTTAAACAGAGGTCTTGGATGTTGTTATCTGGTCAGGTTCTAGTGAGTGAGTTAACACTTTCTGTTTGAAAACAGTTTGCTAAGCCCTTGTCTTGTACAAGGTCAAAATATTCTGGCCCTCTGAATGCATATCCATTTCAAGTGCTAAGGAAAACCAGTTGTATTTAAAAAGCATTACAATTGTAGATGGATTTCCAGATATTTCCTTTCAGAACCTTCAGAATAAATACAAACACAGAAATAGAGCAGGCAAAACCTTGTTTGTTGTGTTGTATGGGATTTATCCCATTAACGTCAGCATGTAAATATTTGCTTCACTTCAGTCAATGTTTACCTCGCTTGTCAATAAGACTTGGTTTGCACTTCATAAAGTTAATACTTACTTTCTGGTTTTAGTTTGATGAAAATACATCAAATTCTCTGTTTCTAACATTATGGAGGACTTTTTTGCTGCTTTTCTAAACAAAAAAGATTTTGTATTAACAGATGCGTGTTAGTTTATTAGGAATTCTTATCCACAAGTAAGACCATGTGTGTCGTGTAGTAAGATTATCCAGATTATGCCTATAACATTTCACAAGTACAGGAAGGATAATAAAATAAAATAATAATAAATAAATTAAAAAAAAGAAGTTAAAATGACTAGATATATTACCAAATTTAAAAATAATTGTATTAAACTGTAAAACAAGAATTCCACATTAGTTGCTTTTTGTGCTTGTTTTGTGCCAGTCAAGTTCTCTGGTAGAGGAAAATGTGCCATACTTCATTAAGTGATCATTTGGTATTACGGTTTTTTCTTGCAATAAATACATTAATTAGACTGAAGGAGAACCTCAGAAACAAACATGTAGATTTCTGGATGATAGAAATGTTATTTAGGGTTAAATTTGGATAAATCAGCAACATATCTGAAGGAAATGCTTGTCATCTAGATTCAGTGCATAATTTCTTGCATATCCCAACTTCCTGTGAAAGGACTATAAAACACTTCTGTGGGTTCTGTTTTTTGTGGGGAGTGTGGTCTTTTTAATTTGGTTTTTTTTTTTAGTCTTGGCATTTTGCAAATTTGTACTTCATGGTCAAATATGTTAGAAGAAGAAAAGGAAATGAGGGAGAAAAATAATTTGTGATAAGTTTGCTTTTGCATGATGCCATTGCTTTCAGCTTTGCTTCTCGTCAGATTTTTAATTTATTTTGAGAAGTGTTTTTGAAGAATCTCATCTGACAGTAGGTGAGCACTGAGTAGGATCCTCAATTTGGAAATCTTGAACTATGTTCAGATGCTCAGCCTTAGTCCCCGCTCACCAGTTTAGAGGTGCAGGAGAAGAGAGCAGTGGGTGTTTTTGCAAGAACACGCTGTTCGCTCCCTGTCATAAATATTCTCCAATATTTGGAAGAAATGACAGTCATATTTTTTATATCTCTGATACAAGTTTCTAACTTACTGTTGCAAAGCAATCACCATAGAATCCTTGTGTCCACCAGCTTATAGAAGTGGCAGAAACTGAACTTTTAGATCCTTATAGTTGACTAGTCCACACTTCCAAATGTGACACTTCATTTCCATGGAAGAATTTTTCCGCATGCATTTCATACTTATATCATAGTTGTGTCTATGCTTATTTTTCAGGGGTTTAGTTATATTATAAGTTGCTATATGATAGTAAGAGGTGTTCGACTTTCAACCTGCCAGAGGCTTTGTCTGCAGCATATGGTTAAGAGATAGTGCCATTTACTTGGTGTCTGGTCAAAGGAGATAACAGTGTTGTTTGTTAAGCAAGACGCATTTGTTATCTTGCTGTAATACACACTTTGCTTGCAGTGGCATACTTAAAACCAGTTCTGAGGAGGTAGAGAAAATTCGGTATGTTTGCAGTTATGACATGAAACAAAACTTGTGTCTTTTTGCAAAGATCTCCAATTCTGAGCCTTAGAGTGGCAATTTTATGATTTATAGAATTAGAGATGAGGATGAGGCTGTTAGTTCATTTAATCTTACAGTCTGAGTCTTCAATTGAACTGAAGTCTCTGAACTAAATCACAGCACACCCATTTCCCTCAAACTGTCAAATAAAACATCTGTTTATGATAATCGTTATCTTAATTTAATAGTGATTTCTAGCTCAGTACTTTTCTTCATTAATAGAAAGAATTAATGGAAGACTACTTAGAAGAGTACTTACTGCTTAACTAAGAACTACTTATGGAGTAGAACACTGGTGAAGGAATATTTGAATTAATGTTGTGCTCATATGTAACTTCTTTCAGAATCATTTTATAATGATTAAACATGTCGGCTTGCATGAGCTGAGGTCTGGCATTGTCTTCGCTATTTTCAGTGGAAGGTGACTGTCTTGTCCACCAGTTTCAGCCAGGTCTCTGACTGCTCATGGATCAAAAATAAAATCAAAAAGTTTGCTGAGGGCCATTCAAGCTCCAGCAAGTTACAGAATCCTTTTTATTGATGTAGCAGATGAACTGCCAACATTTCTAAGTGAAAACTGTACAACTTGATAGTCTGACATTGGGCAAGAAATCCATAGATAAATACCTAAATAAAAAGCATTTTTCAAGCGATGCAGAAAGTCTTAATAACTGGGAGGCCTGAGCATGTCTGATGAAAACCAGGCTTCCTTCTATGTGTAAATAAGGATCTGACTGTGTAACTTCAGGCGTTCAAATTTGAAAAGTTTGGTCTACCACTCCATAACTTCTGCTTTTGATACTGAATTCATCACACTGCACTGCTCGTGGGTGCATGTGTTTGTTTCTTTGTTTTGAAATCATTACAGTTACAATTTGACAGTAGCTTCTTAGAGAAAACCAAATGGAGATGTCAACTGTATGAGCAGGCACTGTGGAGAAGGAACATGTGGTTGAGTATATACAGACCAATAAAAGATTCTTTTCAGCCCAGTGAAAGTGGAGAGAGCTAGAGAACAACAGCATGAGGAGAGAGGAACAGATACAGGTAAATTAATCTGTGCATTCAATATGTCATAGCACTGATAGGATTCCAGCTATAACGTAATAGATGCCCAAAACTTTTGCATGTGTGTGCATGTGTGCATACATGCTTTTCCAAACTTCCAAGTTGTGCATCCTACCTTACAGAACTTCTGTAATATCGGAGGATATTCCTTTGTGCCTCTTGTCAGAAAGGGCCTGCAGAATGTCTTCTGCACAATCGTCAGTGGGGCCAACATTGTGTTCGGTTCTAATTCAAGGCTTTCAGGGGGTTGGCGTGTTTGTTTAAATTTCTCAAATGCATCATGGTGATAACAGCAGCAGAACTGCATTTGGATTTCTGTGTGCAGCAGAACATTATGTTTTCTTTTAACATACAGGAATATATGAAACACTACAACAAAATAATACCTGCAGATCCTGCCCAGGGTCACTCAGATATGCAGCTAACGCTTTGTAGTACATTCAGCGAAAGACATGAAGCAATGATATTATGGTCAACAGAATTGTTTTATGTTTTTCACTGTTTAGAGCCTGATACAGTAATTATTCTGTATCATGCATAATTGCCACAGTGTTAAAATATAATTATAAAATGCATTACTCTTTGATCCATAATTTGAACCTTTATACAGGCCACGTAATCGTCTACATACAGAACGATTCATCTGTGACTATTTAACAGGTGCACATCATTCATGTCTATTCTTTTTTAAGTCAGCTGAACTTACTTCTGTTGAACTTCACTAAGTTAACCATTTTTCAGCCTCCAACACTGCAGTGAAATTGTACTTCCTTAAATCTGGTTTGCTTGCAGACAGAGTCTGACAGAGTAGATTTAGTACAGCTGCAGTATTAACGTTCAAAACTCCCAAGCTGCACAGTTTTCCCACATGCTACATAAAAATGCTGTACAGTTTCTCTCTGCAAGGCTCCTCTATTAGGGCATTAACTGACTGTGTGCCTCCACTTTGGTTAGTGTTTTCGTTTATATGTAATGCAGTTTTACAGACTCACCCAAATTACTATTTATTGCAAAGCAAGCATGGTAAAATAATAATTTTACCCAATATTGGCTTAACATTAATTTTCAAACTGTGAAACTCAATGGAAAATAAATCTGGAGAGAAAGATGCAGAATCATGGAACAAAATGACTTGCTAAAGAATAACTAGTGGTTATTTATATATATATAGGGTTCTTATATGTATTCTTAACTAGCTGTAAGAAAATACAATTGCAATTTTTTCCACAATTATAAAGGCAGCAGCATGGACTAGTGTATCCTATAATAGTAGAAAGTGGGGGAAATGCTCAGGAATCCAGGGCATTGCTTTTATCATCTCCCATCACAACGCTGAGATTTGTTCATTCAATTTCAGAAGGGCAGCTTTTTCTTGGATTTCAGAATGAATCAGTGCATAATTGAAGGTAGCTTTGTAAGTTGTGCTTCAAAAGATGGAATGAAATGTGGTTTCTTTGAAGGCCTGAACTGTAGAACTCTGATGTTTCGGATGATGTTGAGTTTCCAGTCAAGACCGAAGTGGACCAAGCCAGATTCCAGTTTAGGTCTTTCCATCTGCAAGATAGGACTGTGTGCTTTCAGTTTGATAGCCGTCTGCCTCTGTGTCGTTTAATCCTTAAAGGCAACGAATGGCTTCAGTGCCATGACTTTAGCCTCCTCCAGTTCTTTTCATGTCAAAAGAAGTTCTATTATTTTTATCTTCTAAAGAAATATTTCCTAACCTTTATTTTACCAAGAGTCCTTTATAGCAACTAACTACATTTTTTGCACCTTTATCAATTTTTCTGTCTAGGTTTGGAAATCACTTGTCCCCTCTTTATTCAGCCTCTGGTGGTCCCTCCTGTCCAGAAAAATCTCAGCTTTGATTTCTTAGAGTCAGCAGTGGAGGACAGGGAGCAGTGCAAAACTCTTGCTGCTGCTTCTGCTGCTGCGATGTCTCCTGACAGGGGTGCAGAGCCCTAGAGGAAGAAACAGCATAAACATTCTTCATAAAGCAGAGAAAATAGGTGCAGGCAAATATTTTAAATGGAACTATAATGAAATTATTGTTTATGGCCCAGCTTCTACCTTACATCCAGAATCTGTCATTTAGGTGATTGGGCCAGCAGGTGGCAAATCTAATTGAATTCAAGAAAATAAATAAGGAAGTAGGCTGGGGATTGTTTGCTAAAAAGAAGACATCTAGTTTACTAATTAGGAGGATTTATGGGATGCTGTACTTAAAAATAGATGATTATTGATAGCTCATCTTAATCATGAAAGTTACCTTGTAATTTGTTTCCTACAAGCAGGGTTGCTACAGCAGCCAGACGTGTGGTTACGTGTGCAGGGAAGCTGACCTCGCGTTAATCCACCTGGCATGGACAGCAGTGTCTCAGGAACAAGGCAGGGGTTGTAGGCTGTGGTGTTGTAGCCGTAGTGCTGCTGGTTTTATGAGCTGCAGCATGAGCACATTTGTGCATTGAGTTGCACTTCTTACTGCAATGGAGACACTGGTGTAGAGAAGAAAGGATTGTATCCAGTTCTGTGTTAGCAATAACCTGAAACAACAGACCCACTGTACTAGACACTTGTTTTCATCTGGAAACTTTATGAAAGGCTGCACAGCAACAATGTTATTAATTAGTAGAGGCAGTAGCAAAAACCATGGTATATTGCATCTGTCTTTGAATTAGGTAGAAAGAGAAGTTGGAATTCTTTTTAATTATAAGAGAGTGTAAAAATTATAGGACTGTAAGAAACTAAGATGGAGATTGCTTTTGGAATTCTCATATATCCAAATCAATCTAAAAGTATTTTAATGGAAACTGGAAGTAGATATTAAACTAAACTATTTATCAGTGGAGACTGCTGAAGTGGAAGTTAAATCAATTTTGGTTTTGTTTTTGTTTGTTTTTTTTTTTTTTTTTGTTTAAAGGAAGTAGTGGTAGTGACTCTGGCATTTAGGTCAATATTGTCTCTCATTAAAGTAATTTTAATGTTCAAAGCTGTATCAGTTACTGGTAAACTCATCATGGTGGCCATGTATGAATTACACATTTCCCTATACCATTATCTAATCCATTTCTCTGTGCTACGCTTTGGAACAATTTGGATATGAAATATATCAGGGAAAAAAAGTTGCTTTGTTTTAAGCGGAGAACTCGAGCAGAACTATTCCTCACAAAAAGCAACAAACACCCAGAGTGAATCACCATGACAGAAACTGCAGCTGAGATTGTAAATATTATTTGAGAGACTTAGATTTCCTTCTGAAAGAAAAGACATTAAGGGATATTTTGTAAATGTAGAAGGGGAATAATAACAAAAAACCCCATAAGATAAATTTGTCTCACCAGCCTTTTTGCTATTGCATGTCTAACATTCATTTGGACATATAACAGTTGCATCAAGCTAAGGCTAGTTTAATTTTATGTGCCTGGTAAAACGGAGTTGATTCATAGGGATCTGGTCTGTTCTCTTCTGTCACCTAATATTTCTGTTCCTATGTCTGAACATTATTTTGAACAACCACATATATATAAATATATATTTTTAATGGTTTGGAGAAAAATAAATGAAAGTTTCAAAGTAAAGATCTTACATTCATTCTCATGCATTCAGTTGTTCCATAGAACTTCTTTATTGCATATGCCTCCAAGTAATCTGTAGCAATTAAGATGCAATGCCAAAGTAAAATAGTTAATTACAATTTAGATTGGAAATCGATTAGTTTCATTTGGTGTTTCAAAGTTATGATTTCAGCTTTTCTTATGTCCAGCAACAAGTAAATTAATAAACAGGGAGTGCAAAAGCCATGCGCTTCAGTGTTGAGGCAACTGTTCATTAGGAGCAAAGAAACAAGAGGGTTTTTCAGTGCAGAAGCCTTGCACTTTGCATTAGACAGAGTTGTTCTGAGCAGGGGCTTCTAATACCTCAGGACACTGTATTTTTCTTGACTTGACAGGAGCCAATATGTTTAGAGATGTCTTGATCTATTTGCCATTCCTCAGTTGCCTTGGGAAGCACACCACTTTGGTGCTGGAACTTCACTGTGGGTGTAGACTTCTCTCCTAAAAGACTAATGTGTCTCACGGACAAACCAACTTAGTGCAAAAAGCCTTTTAGTTTAATTATGATTTATTTGCAAAATTATTTTTGTATTTTGAGACTGATACAAATTTAGACTTTAGTACTTGTGCTACTTGTTTTTTGTGTGTTTGTGTTTAATGCAGCTGGAGGTTATTACATAAAATGAGTTAGTTTGAATCTTTAAAGGAGCTGCCAGCTTGCATTTACCTGATTTACTTCAGCAGTGGAGGAGAGGAAGAATTCCAAACATGTCATTCTGATTTCACAAGTTTGCAGAGGTCTCCAAAGTGGACTTGTCCATCTGTGTTAGGTAGTAAATAGCACTCTACTTTTGTTACATGCAAATACCTGCGTATGTGCACTCCCTCTCTGTACACAAGTAATCTATAGATCCTATCTGTCTAGACATATGTGTACGTGCACTTTCTGGACTTCAGTCTCTGAACACTAGTTGTATATAAAGTATCTAAGTGTTCACACAGGTGTACAAGATACAGAGAAATTTAGTTATTTTTCTGTTGAAATAATACAAACAGTAAATAATGGTTGAGCAAATAAACTTGCAGTTTAATTTTTGTTTCAGTTCCCAATGCTATTACATGGCCCTTGAAAATTGTGGAGTAAGAATGCAATGATAAATAAGAAATGACAATCCATCTTGTTTTCATTAAGGAACTAGTTTCTTACTACACTGCTGAAGTAGATATCTTGATTTGCATTCAGATATTCCTTATACTCGAAATGAATTCAGTGTAATAAATCGGGGTTGCAACTGTTATTAAAGGTGAGAACTGTTTTCCAGTTTTCAGCTGTTAATATTAATTTTGATCTTAATAACAATTACTATGCTAATTATCAATATATAACTTTGTACATTTTTAGCAGCGTTTCTTAATGAATGTTGAAGAGAATGGCTTTCTATAACTTCCTTGCATTGCACTGGAATTCCATGGTAGATGTAGCAGTAGCATTCAGTTCCCTAGATAGCATCCATCCACCTTGGAACTTTCTCATCTTTCATTTTCCTTTTCTATTAATTACAGTTTTGGTTGGTTTGGGGTTTTTTTGTTTTGTTTTTCATTTCTGGAACAAATTAAAGCAGAGTGCTATAAACAAATGACTTCTTAATTAATAACCATGATTTAGTTCCAGTGCCTAGCTTGTATTTTGATGTATATGAAACACAATGCCAAATACTGCATAATGGAGCGCAGCACTGAGTTAAGAGTATTTGTAGGCATAGATGGTTGATGTGATCCTACCACTTGAAGTCATTTTAAAATGCCTGTCTTCTGCCTTGCAGAAGCTCTTGCTACTTTGTATGTTCCTTGCATCACAAAGCTGTAGTTCAGCCTAGGTTCCTCTGCAACTCTCTCATCCTTCCTCAGTGACTGTAACTTTGTAATTGCTTGATCTGACCAACAGCATTTGAAGTCAAAATGAATGACATCTTTATCTCGCATTTCCTTGAACATACAAGAATTTTCTCTGTTACAGCAGATAATTGTTATTCTATCTGCAGTAGCACCTTATATCTATTTAAGCATGGGAAATGTTTTTTTATTTATAGAGTCTCTGTGTGGTTGGCAAAAATTGGCAGTTGCAGCTATAATTACCCTGCATTGTAGCTACCTTACATCTATTTAAGCATGGGAAATGTTTTTGTATTTATAGAGTCCTGTGTGGTTGGCAAAAATTGACAGTTGCAGCTATAATTACCCTGCATTGTAGCGCAGGTGCACAACTTACCTTCTCTCTAACGTTCCTCCAAAACAGAAAAAATATTGCATATGAACATTATTAATTCACTAAATATTCAGTGACAATACTTAACCTCATAATTATAGACATTCCTTCCCAAAATCTATTTTTTCCTGTGTTCACCCATCCTGAAGTTGCAAAAGGCAGGAGAGAAGGGAAAAGGGAAAGGGAGGCTTTGCTTGCTCAAATCTTGACTTCAAAAACCACGATGAAGAAAGCAACCCTAGTGTCTGGGTTTCAAAACCAAGGCACCAGGACAGCCGGATGGTGGTGATTTCTGAGCAACTGTAGTGCATGTTGTTCACAGTTCTCTGCTTTGATGGTTTTTAAGCTTTGTTGTTCAATTTTGTGCATGGATCCACTGGCGTCATCTTCATTGTGGGAGAGCATTTCCCCTTCTAAAGAGTTTCTGTGGAATCTCCTGCAGCACACAGAAATTGTGCTGTACCTTTCAACTGGGTCCTAGAAATTAAAGCCTTCTAGTGTAGCCAAAGCACATTCTCTTTGTTGTTGTTTTGCACTGTGTACTCATGAAGGGTCCTTCTGGACATAGTTCTAAAGGAATAATTATACTATTTAAATATTAAACATAAAAGTTCTTTTATTGTTAAACTGATATTAAAGTAGGACAAAACTGATTTACAGTTTATAGTGTTGCATTCCAGAACTGCTGGCGTTGCAGCTGATGTCTTGTTTCAGCAATATTGGCACTGCAAGGAGGCTCAGAAATGCAGATTTTAATCAAAAACTTTGAGATACACTTCAGTTAAATTACAAATTAATCTTTCCTTGTGAACTTCCAAGCTGTTAAAAAGGGCAAATGGCTGCAGCTTCCTTTGAAACCATTCAAAAGCCTGCTTGTCATCAGCATATGATTTCAGTATAGTGGAATTGAAAGTTGTGTGTCTTTTTCTCACAGATTGTTATTTAATCACTATATATTAGCTTTCGTTGCCCTTTTGATATATTTGAACTCATAAGCTTCTCATTGAATAGATTGAATTTACCATTATGTTGTTACTTTTTATGAATAGAATAAATCAGTATCAGTATCCTGGTTTGCACTGAATTGTTTATTTTAAGGGGTGTGTAAACTTCAGTGAAAGAAAATAGAAGGTCTGATGCCCAGTCCTCCACTTTAAAACTCATTATTTGGTAGCACTTTGAGATACAGCCTTCCTCAACCAGCAAGTGCCATACATATCACCCACAGATACAAGGCTAATAAAATTTCCTAAACATTCTTTGAAATGTAATATATTTTGCAGTATTCCCAATATATAATATTTAAGTACTTGCAAGTTGTTTTATTATTGTACTAGAAAGCTTTTGTTTCATTAGGGAAATATTTCAGAGTAAGACTGCTGTATTATTTTTTTTTCACTGAAAAATATCAACTCTGTGCTGAAAATGTCTGTCATATATATATATATAAAATAATAAATTCTTTCATAAGACACAGTCCTCGTTCAGAAATCAAATGCTAGCAGGTCAATGAAAACTGCCTTCTAAAATGTATTGCCCAGTTCTTAATATTTATGGTACCCACAAAACTTGAAAACATCTGTTC
The DNA here is from genome assembly GCF_000696875.1 of Nestor notabilis. Lineage (NCBI taxonomy): Eukaryota > Metazoa > Chordata > Aves > Psittaciformes > Psittacidae > Nestor > Nestor notabilis. The sequence goes on from NW_009936966.1 coordinate 13,950, forward strand.
TGCAGAGAAGTGGCTCTTCAAAATACATGCCGGCAGGGAGAGTGCTCTCTGAATTCAGAGTCAGAACTTTGCTTTGCAGGGGTTAAGTGAGCAGCCATGGTTCCCAAAAAGTGATAAAAATTTTTTAGATCTTTTGATTATGAAGAAACAGTAACTTATTTCACTTTACAGCTGTAATCCTCAGATAGTCTGTACAAACCAGCTGACTTTGTCTATGAACCTGAAGTGTTCAGAAATATCATTGGGTTCATTTTGCCATTGAATTTTAAGGTGTTGTTTCTGGCTTTTTTGATTGTTTAATATATGTTTATTGTTGTTAGTCAGGTGAAGTTCCACATAGACAATTGCAAAAGTGTGTATAGTGGATATAAAAACTTGGGAAGTACTTATATCAGTGTAATGGTGTAATAACAACCCAGACTTCGTGGTCGATGGAGGTATTTTGTTCAGATTCAGTGTTGCTTCTGTAGGCATTTCCTCACTAATTATGTATGCAATACAATCTTTAGGATTGTATTAAATAGCTAATTAAATGGAGTCAGGTTAACCTTTCTTGATGATTAGGAGTAGGCATCTCATCCACTGGAAAAGCTAATCGTTTTGGGTGGAACATCTTGTTCTTGTTTGAATCATTATCTCTGTTTACATTCACACAGCATTAATCACTTGAACCAGGCACCTTTCAGGAAAAAAAAAGGGGGAGTGCCCAGAGCAGTTTTTCAAATGCTGTATAGAGGAGGATGCATTTCCCTTCATTCCTTGCTATGAGCAAAACAGGAAGACATTTTGAATTTGTAATCCAGAATAAAAGCTGTATTTGCAAAGTACACAAAGAACTGTGGTTTGTTTTCAAATAACTTTTAAAAGCGAGTCCTCCAGGCTGATCAGCTGAACTGTCTTGTTCCTGAGTGAACATTCTTCAGCAGTAGCACTGCAGTATTTTCCTGGTAGAGTAATTTTCATTCTTTTCCAATTATTACTGTTGTTATTTTATAACTGTTTGTCTTTATTCTGTGGTCTGTTCATTTTTTTGCATGCTAGTGAAAGCTTCTTGGTCATTTTCCCTGCCCTTCCCCTCAGTTTGATATTTTCTGCCAGCTTTTCTGCCCTAATGCCTTTTGTTTGTTTGTTTTCCTGCAGTGGCTAGATCTTGCCTTGGTACAAGCATTGCTTTTATTGCTCATGGAGGAGTGTATCCCTTCAAATGCTCCATATGTTGTGGCTTCTGTCATCAAGGTTGGAAAGACCAAAAGGAGAGGCTGCAGGGTGACCTTCTAGCAGTTTTTCTGTCTTCCCTCCACCCTGCATCTGAGGCTTAGGAGTTCTTCTAATCCTTCTTTGGGAAGGACTCTGTAGCTCAGTCAAAAGGTGTTCATACTGAAGTCTGGTTTGTTTTGATCATGAAATATCTTTATGTTTATAAACTGCTGCTTCTCAGGAACAAAATGGTAGGATTATGGAGATCTGTGAGCTTGGTGTTCCATGGTCCAGAGTGCAAGTAGCATACTAGGAATTACTAGAAAAGAAATACAGAAAAAAACCAGAAACACTGATACTGCTATAAAGCCATCATATATCTGCATCATGCAACCAAAAATACGGGAGATGTGATGACTGTGAACAATATCTCCGTGTTGCTCCTACAAAAAGCCTTGAAGTCGTTTAAAGATATAATTTTATGCTATTCCTTTTCTGATTAAAATAATCTTCTGTGAGTGATTTTATGATACATATAAATATTATGTTTAGCAGTCTTCATAGTTAAAGTAAGGCTTTTCTCTTTGGCAAGAGGAAGGCTATACATGCAAATTCGTATTCCTAACGCATTTCTACTATCTCCGCACTTATATTCCAATGGAATTAAGAAAAGCTGTATTTTAAATATCTTCTTTTTTATCTGTTTCTTTATCTTCTAGTCTTCTCACTGCTTTTCTTGCTTCCTTATCTTTCCCTTTATTTTTCTTTTTTGTGGGTATATTTTTGGCTGCGTTTTTCTGTTGTATTTGTTTCCTTTGCCTTGAACTTTCTCCCAAATGCTTCAGTTTTGCTCTTTTTAGCTTGATCTGAATATACACATTGAATCATCATTTTTCTCTCCTTCCATTTCTACTTCCTTTCCTCTTCTACTCCAGTATTTATATTTTCCCCTTTCCGCCCTAATGGTCCCATTTTTCCTCAGCATTTGTTGATGTCTCTCTTTCCCATGTATTTTCCTGTCTTTTTCTCCATATTTGTTACTTTAGCTCAGGGAACAGGGATATCGGCCTTGAGCTTTTTCTTGATACTGCAAAACTGGACAGAAAGAACCTTAAAATCGTGGGAGTCAGGGTATCTCCTAGCTGACCTGTGGCATGAGGATGACTGAGAGAAAATAAAGTCCTGTTTAGCAAATCTAACTTCTCCTAAAAATTCAGGCTCCATCCTTCCATCTGGAAACAAGATAATATAATGGGATGTTACAAGCTGTTAAAATTTGAGACCAAGGAGGGGGAATAGGCTGAAGCTATTCCATGAACTGTTCCATTCTTTGTAGGAGGCTGTTAAAATAAAGCAACAATATAAAAGATGAGTTATATACAATCTAATGTAAAGCTGTTTGATGTCATTATGATATTTCTTCCTTGATTGTCTAACATTTGTGTACTTCTAAAAAGTTTAACATTTTTTAGTGCTTTCTGAACATTATGAAAATTGTACTGAGAGGAGTAAATTCATCTGCATAAAATTGACTGCAAAGAGCAATTAGTCCTTCATTAATATGCAAATTTGGTCCAGTGCAAATTCATCTATATATGAGGCTTAAATATGCAAGTCAGACTTGCTGTGCGAGAAGCCCAGATGCTTTTATTTACTTTGAAATTGAGAGATTTGGTTAATGATGTTGTTGACAGGAAAACTTGAATAAATTTGATGATCACCATCTTTCATATTAGACGAGGCCCACGGAAAAAAATTACCAAGTAAAATACCAATTTTATTTGGTAATTTCCTATTACCAATCTAGTAATAAAATGTAAGATACAAAGTAATAGAGTTAAATTTCCTAATGTAGTTATCCTGAGACTTAAAGTGTTCCCCAAAGATAGAACCATTTTTCTTAAACTTTGTTTTTCCAGAGGGTAAAGACATCTACATAAGCTGTATGAATAACATACTGCCTAGAGATTTAATATTGAAAAGTTAGCTCTGTTGCTTGTTTCATTTGGAGAGAGTATATACACCTGGGAATTACAAAACAGGAGCTTTGGAAATGGCTGTCATCATCATTTTCCATTAATTATCCGTAGAGTCTTCTCAAGACTTAGTGTTGAGGCTTTTTCTGAACTTATGGAGCCAGACTGGAAGCTGTCTGAACACATGGTCATTTATATTTGGATCACCTAAGTTAAGTAATAAACATTTTCTTAAATATCTTTAAATCTTTCCATCCCTCAGTAACACAACTTTCTTACTGCTGTTACCTAACATAGACTGGCTGGTCTTGCCCTTTCCTCCTCTCTGTGCTTCTACCCCATGTGCCATGGCTCTTTTGGCACATCCAGGATTTCCCTGGTTTTGCCCATCGATGCCCCAGCAGCCGTTACTCAGTTGTGTGTGGATGGGGTTGCCTTTGCATTTGTTAGTCTTGTTTCATCTGCATGGAGAGGGTGCCAAATGCTATTCCTCCTGGTGTTTCTTCCTTTTTCTTTCTCTGTAGTTCACTCAGGCCTTAATTTAGCTTTGTCTTAAGCAACCTGGTCTTTGACTTCAACCATGCACACTTTATCCTGGACTCAATTTGGTTTTCTCTCTTGCCTGTGACACTTTCAAAATAGCAGGGAAATGTAGTTTAAATGGACTGAACTCTATGGCAATTTATAAAGCTCTTGTTGTAACTACCCAAGGACAAGTTAACAGATTATGTCATTTGATTCCTCTGACTTCTTGGCACAGCTGTTTGGGGTATAAATCCTCACAGTGGTGAATTCTTAGTTTCCAAATATTTAATGTTCTGTGCTAGGCAAAAAGCCTATAGGACGATGTTAAGGAAAGAAGAAAATCTAATGAGACAGTAAAATTGATGTGCTTGCTCACTACATGGTGTATTCTTGCAGGTGAGTCCAAAAGCAGGAAAATAGAGACAGAATTGAGTATTTGGGAGGAGTAGGGGAGGTGTCTGTTAGTCTTGTAAAGACTCTGGTTATCATTCAATGGAATCTCTGTTCTTACACTGGAATAAGGCATTGACAGCTGTCAGAAGGCATAGTATAGAGGATATATTTCCAGTACTTAATATTTTAGGAGGTGAAACTTCAAAACCACAACATCTTCTGAGACTTAAATAGTCTTTGCCTTTGAGAACACGTGATGGCTGGAAGGTTTCTAGTATTGTTCAGTGCCATCCACAGTGATCTTGATTTTCTGATCTAGCTCCCAAAAGAAGGAAAATACTAGTTTTCAAATATATAAACAGCAGGCATCTCAGCACAACCTTAGGTTGTCTCCTATCAGCTATATAATCTTTATATTCTAGATTAATAAACACTTCAGCCTTGGAGTTTATTAGTCCAAAATATATTTATTACCTCATAAATTCAAACCCCCTCCAGTTATCATCTAATTAAACTGCAACACTGTGCATGCTATCTTTGGGGATGTATTAATAATGAAATTATCTTGTGAAACAGTAATTACATACTTTGTGCATTCTTTTCCATACTTGTTTTTTTTCAGTGTCTACATGATGAGTGGGGCACACAGTGCTCCATTGTTCTGAGCTCCTCCAAACTCCGTATTATCCAAGGATAAGCAGATTTATTTTTTTTCCTCTTAGAAAAAGAGAGAAAAGTTTGTGCGTTTTTGTACTGGGAAGGGGAAGGACCAATATCACTAGGCTAGGAACAGTTATGAAACGTGATTGTGCAAGTAATTTTAGCTAATGTTTTCTCCTCACTCTTTGAGTTTACTCGCAGGAATAAAAACTACTCGGAGGATCTTTTTTGTAAGGCAGTTCTTACTGCAGTTGCCAAAAGTGAACTTGACCACTTTGTTTGCAAGAGAATATTCATTTATAGGCCTTCACTGGTGATGTAGGGTTGAAAAAAAAGGAAAATAGTCTTTAAAGCCTTCCTCAGGAGAGAGATTTAGTTACGATTTTTTCAGTGGTAAGTGTACTTACTATGTTCTAATTTATATATGTATTGGCTTTATGGGTGCTTGTGCTTTATCAAGGTTGTCTTCCATCTTCTCCTAACAGACTGGGTGATTGTGTATTGATAAGATTTCTTCGGCTCATTTTTTTACTCACTTTCTACAGAATAGGGTATTCTGAATCTTGGCTAGCATGCGCTTGCCCTACAATGAAAGAGGCACAAGAGACAAAACAGTTTTCACATAACTTCTGTGTATTTTTTAAGTAGTTTATCTCTCTAGTTCAAGCACATCTGTTGAGCAATAATATGAACGTGTGATTCTTGTTGCCATGGGCTCCTGCTCTACCTGAGGGGTAGGGGTGGGGATTTATTCTCTGTTATACTTCCAGATGCTGTAATCCAGAAGCTTGTGTTTTCAGCATCCATATGTTGGTGGAACATATAAAGATTATATAGTTGATAGGAGATTATATGGTTGATTATATATGTATAGATAGGAGATTATGTAGTTGATAGGAGACAACCTAAGGTTGTGCTGAGATGCCTGCTGTTTATATATTTGAAAACTAGTATTTTCCTTCTTTTGGGAGCTAGATCAGAAAACCAAGATCACTGTGGATGGTACTGAACAATAGTAGAAACTATCCATATCAAGATGGCAGATGATACGGCTGCCATGTCATCTTGTCATTTGTATGATCTTTTGGTGGTTTCACTGCAATTACTGTGGCTATGCAGGTGTCCACATTTAGAGGAAGGGCACTTTCCATCAGTTTCTTCACTGAATCTTTTAGGTCTTTCCAGCACAAGAAGTGTTTTGCCTTGTCCTAGTTTTCTAACTACAAGTTCTACAGGTGCTGCAGCCTTATTGGAAATACGCTGCAAAGTTACATCTTTGTGAAATGTGCTAATAGTCCAGGACTTAACAAACATCAGTCAACCTTCCAGGAAGTTATTTATTTAAAGAAGGTGTGTTAGAACTCTCAATATGTGGACAAATAGAATCATTTTATACTGGTCAGATCATAGAATTCTGTAGGTATTTTGTAATATGATATTAAGTAGCGATCATTCACTTCATACAAAGGGTTTTGATTCAACTTACAGCTAGAACTCCAGTCCTACACTGCATTTGCGACAATGCTTTACGTGCATTTTGCAGTCATTCTGAGGCAGATTTTCGAGTCTTCTATGTTTGTACTCTTCTATTTCACTGTTGAGTCCCACAAGACTTCTGCAAACAGAAAGGCCCCCTATGCTGCCCCACTAAATTGTTTGCTGTTGATGTCTAATTTGCAAACTTTAAAATGAGACACCATTCTAATATTGGGTTTCTTTTTCCTGATGTGAATAAGTTCGCTACAGAATACTCGCAGAGAAAGAGATGTATGTTGTCAAGCTATTGTATCAGGTGAAACATATTGGTTTTCTTTTTCTTTGCCCCATGTCCGTCTGTCTCCCCCCACTCTGTATTTTGCAGTAATTGTTTTGAGTCTGTAAGTTCTCAGTTTATGAAAAACATTATGGCTGAAGGTATAAAGAAGACAACATTAAGGATTGCCCACTTACGGCGATTGCTCTGGAGACAAACGCAACTCAGAAGACAAATGTTATGAGCTACCTGTGAGTTCTGGTCCACAGAATAGATAAAGAGCCAGGGATACTTCTGAACTTGCAAAAGAAATTTATTCTTAATGTAATGGTTGAGCTCATTGTCTGCTGCTCTTTCTAAATGTAAAGGAAGGAATGAAATGCCCATATATTCTATATATAACAGCTGACACATTTTATGCATTCCTGTGTTTGCCTAAAAAGTCATGGATAATCAACTTAATTTGATGTGCAAAATATAATGCATGGATGAATTCTGATACATATCAGTTGCCATGTCTGCGCTGTTACGAGAGGCAAAAGCTTCCAGAGAAGAAACAGCAGTGAAAATCTTCCTGATAATTTTCTCATCAGTTTTTCTCCAAGGACATACCTGTAGGTGGGTTCCACAGTGTTTGGTTTTTTTACCCACCCTGAATGGCTGTTCTGTATGTGTCAATTATTTTCTTGTGGTCTGTCTTCCTGTTAGAAATCAAACCTACCTTAGCACTTCAGATCTTCAGTCCCTATAATCTTAACTAGGAAATGCTGAAACATTTCCTTTTTAGACCTTTTTATTATTTAAATGAATGTTTAGAGTATTTTTTTAACAGAGGTTTGCATTTTATAACTAATACCCTGGGCGACTTACGGCCTTAATTAACTCTTCAAATGTTTTTAACACAGCTGAAGTAAATAAATTTAAAATCTAATGTACTTCCTCTAACCCTGTCAGTTTACTTTTTGCCTTGCTTATTTTGGATGACAAAGCCTCAAACTGTTCTTACTTTTAGAGATTTTTTCACTGAATAGGGCATCTATAGTTCTAGCAAAAAGTGAAATTTGTATGGGCAAAAAGGATGACTGATAATCCTGATGAGGTGGAGGAAAAAAAATATAAAATCAGTCTGTGAGGTTAGATTTAGTTCTGTGTTAGTCTATTCCTGTCTTGGAAATCTGTACTTTTGCCACAATATCCATCAGCATTATGTAGACTGACAAAATTTGGTCATAGGATTTCATATCCTTTTGGTTGTTGTATGTAGTTGGTGTATTCTTCTACTGGAAAGAAACAGCTGGATATTTTCTGTCATAATGTGACCAATCCACCTCTGTTGTTGTCATTTTAATTGCTGTGGCTGGTTTTTTAAGTCCTTTACAGAAGGTCTTTGTAGTGACAAGCGAACAGTTTATGCTTCATAAGCAAACATAAAGAATGCTGCTGCTAATTGGAGAGGGTGTAATGCAGTTATGATTCCATCAACATTTAAGTTACAGCATTAAAGGACATGTTTTACTTGTGTTTATGTTGCCACATAAAATTTTACTTGGGGTGAATTTGGTGGGGAAGATTTTATAACAGGAAAGACTAATTCCAGGATTAGGGGGAAGGGAGGGAGAGAGAGAGGTTACATTTTTCTAGCCCACATATACAGTATTAAAGATCAGCATTTTATTACTCTTTCTGTTTATTATAACTGTTAATTGCTGGCTTGTGGAATAACTTGTCTGTGAAAATGGAAGGACTGTCACAGCCTCAGAAAAGCTTACTTTTCCCTGCCCTGAATAACTGTAGCTGCAGTGTTTCATGTTGAAGAGGACTCTTCCAAAGTTACCAGTTTCCCAAAGGAGGTTGTTATCCAGTAATTTGGTCTTCTGGGGTTTTTTTTTCCCTAGATATTCTGCATGTTGTATCTGCAGACCTCCCGGTTTCTAAAAGTCTGAAGGACCTTGTCTTAAACATTCCTTTTTTCGCTAAATTACAACTGAGTGGAATACTTGACTATGGATGAATAGTTTTACAGTTACATAGAATCATAGAATCATATAATGGTTTGGGTTGGAAAGGACTTTAAGATAATCTAGTTCCATCCCCCTTGCCATGGGCAGGGACACCACACACTAAACTCTATCATCCAACACTCCATCCAACCTGGCTTTGGACACTGCCAGGGATGGAGCATTCACAGCTTCCCTGGGCAACATGCCCAGGATTATTTCCTCTTAATGCTTTTTTCCTTTTTTTTTTTCTTTTGTTTTGTTTGGTTTTTTTGTTTGTTTTTTGATTAGGGTTTTGTGGTTTTGTGGGTTTTATGTGGTTTGTTTGGTTTTTGTTTTGTTTTGTTTTTTCTACTTACATCTCTCTTCTCAGGTGACAAAATGTGTGGAATGTGTCTCGGGAGGGCCAAAGTGTCCAGTTCACTTGCTAGCTTGTTGGGTTTTAGAAGATACAATATTTTAGCACCTAAATAGGAAGCCACAGCTATTTACATGAGAAGAATCAGAGAGATGACAGGGCTTCCCCCCAAACACTCTCTATGTAATTGCTGAAGACATTCCAAGCCACTCTAACGGAGTGTACTGTCTGCCAGTCATTATGCTCTGCTTGGAAGACCATCTGTTGCACTTCAAACATGTAAAGGTCTGCTATCATTTATTGCACCAAACAAATCAGTTTCTTTGTCTGACATGCTGTAGCTCTTCAATGTGGACTAAAGGTAGTTTCAGTTGCAAAGTGCAGAATATTCTCTTTTGTTACACTACAAAGGGAAGGCATTAATCTCAGCTTTTTGAAGACAAACATACTGATTAAACTAATTTCAATGCTTTTGAATAATATTAATTTATTTGGCAACAAATTGTTAACAACAAAAAATCTGAAATATATTTTCTCTTAATTCAGCCAGAAGCACATTGTAAGGATTTTGCTTCTGGTGAATGAACCGTTCCATTGTAGTGGCATCCAGATTTAATAGATACTGACGTCTGAATTAAATTACCTTATTTTAACTGAATTCTTTAACTAGCTTATTTTTATCTGAAACTAGTAATTCAAAGAAACTTTCAGTGGTAAAGACAGAGTCAGCAGCTAGAAATGCTAGAACCTTTCTCCTGATAAGCTCACATCCTTTACGAGGATGTAATACTTGGTTGTACAGTCTTTATTTACATGAGTTAACTAGGATCCTTTCCATGAGTAAAAGGTATTAAACAATGGTTTGGTTTGGTTTTTCCTGCTGTAGATGTAGAGGTATGTATGATCATTCATCTCAGATTGGAGAAAATAAGTGTTCTGTTTTCCCAGCAGCAAAGTTCTGCTCAGAGATTTCCAACCAGGGAAATACATAACAATTTCTGTCTGATCAGGGAGTGGTCCTATCTTTTCTCTCTCTCTTCTCCATACTGCATAGCAGCTAATGTTCTGGTCAGAAGTAATAATACGTTAGATCTTGAATGTCAGTAGCCCCCGAGATTCTGACAAGACTATTCATGTGCATTCATACGTCTTAACCAAAGCTGACACTAAAGAGAGCAAGAATTCTCATATTCCTCTTTTTATTGCCATGCATTAAACTCACCTCTTCTCTTGGAGACCTCTGCTAAAAATGACATATTCGCCATTTGAAAAAAGCATTCTTGCAAAATCTAAACAAAGCAGCTGAAGATCGATATGGCACAGAGCAGAGTCTCCTGTGGAAACTCCTGGTGCAAATCTAAATTGTGTTTTACACCACAATTACGGACACCTTACAAATGCTGTAAAAGAAATGCTAATTGGAAATAAGTGGTCCCCCTAATCTTGTCTCCCATGGGGGCTTTGCTATTGTCATTTTTAATTAAAAAGTAAGCGGTCTTCTAATTTCTTGAAACTGTATGGAATGTTCTTATAGGAATGCTTAGATTCCAGTAACTTGAGCTCATTTTTTTCTGGGAAACACAGACAGTGTAAATATACTGCTGTACCTTTTACTCTGGACATATTTCCATACGTACTTGTGGTATGGAGTACAGTACACATGTGGTTAACTTTGCAGTGATCTGATTGTATTGTTAAAGCCAGATAGACATTTCTTTATAGCAGTGATATTCTAAATCTTCTTTTTAAAATTGTTTGGTAGCAGTGAGTAATGCTGACTAGGTGGCTCTGGGCATCTAGCCATTTTTAGGTAGTTTAATTTGTTAAAAATTATCTTTCTTCCCACCCAAATCCCCTTGAAACCATTTGGAGAAGAGAACTGTTGAACAGTTGCCAATAGTAAGTCCTGCTGAGACCTCTGTATCCTCCTGACAGAACTGTCGGTGCCAACTGGAGACTGACTGGCATGGGTTTGAACTCTACTACTTGATATATTCGCTTCACATGGACCAATTACAATAATTACCACCTCTGTAGCTGAAGTTAAAGCATTCAGTCTGCACTTCCTAACTCAGGTTGTTGGCAATATGTTCAGCCCTGTAATCTCAATTTTCTTTGAACTAATTAAGTAGAAAATAAAGACTTTGAAAAATTAGAAGAGTCTGAAAGGAAATCAAAGGCTAAATAATGTCACTGTTTTTCATGTTGCTATTGCTCTTCAGTTGCGTTTCTTGCTTTTTAGTCTTTACTTCTAAAAGGTAGCATCTTCTTTTAAGTTTGTCCACAGAGATTTACTGGGAGATGCTGGAGTCCATTGACTTTTTATATGCAACAGTGGAGTATCTTTTAGCGTGAAAGAACAAGTGTTATGAAGTCCTGCTTCTTGTTTTGATGGTTTTCAAAACATAATTATTCCTTTCCAGATAAACACTTTTGACTACAGGGGAAAATCGTCCATCCGTCCCTTATTACTTTTGGCTAGATGTTTCAATGCAACTATGGGAGAGAGTAAGGATAGAACATAGGATGAGTAGCGTTAAGTGCCCAGTTCCTAAGGATTCTGTTTAATCTGATGCAACGGGGATCATCTCACCCCTGCCCCCCCTACTGCTGTCCTTCCAAGAGACCAGTTAATTTTTAAATTGGATCAGTAGCTTTTTTTTTTTTTTCTAAGTGGTAAAGTTTATATTACAGAAAGGTGACCGTGAGATTGAGCACAAACTTATTGACTGTATCTTTCCTAATATGAATGCATTGTGCAGCGTATATACTAAAATTTATATTAAAATTTCTTCATGCAGTTTGCCTCTGGGGAGAGGAAAAGGAAAGGAAAAGGCTACATGTGACAGATGCTAATTATGCAGTTTAATGCACTTCGGGAACTTCCAGAGATGAGAACTATATAAGAACCTACCTAAAAATTAGAAAGCATATTTTCAAGAGCATTTTTTCCACCTTTTTTATCTGCCTCCTTCCCACTTTTTAAGGAGGCTTTATTTCCCAAGTAGCATGTACAGTTTGCAAAGGGCAACAAGTGATGTCTCGGATCCAAAATTTGCCGAACATGGATACTACTGTACATGAAGCGAAAGGGAATGACTCTCAAAAATGTCTACTTGATGTGTTAGTTTTCTTTCCTCTTTTGTCAATATTTATTAATTCTTTATCCCGTATTTATGTTCCTGGAAAAATTACGTTCTGCACTTGACTGTGCTGGGATCCTATGTAAGTATTTATGATGACTAATATGTAAGTATTAATGAAACGGATCTCAAACTGTATTTTACAAATAAGTAAACTGAGACACAGAAGCCGGGCTCCTCCAAGCTGTGAAGTGAATCGATGCCAAACCCAGCGTTAGACGCTAGGTTAATCCTCTCTTCCAGAAGTCGAGCTGTGCGGTTTCAGGCCAAAGAATGGATTCTCAGCTAGTGAAGATTTGGTGTCATCCTGAAATCAGTGGGGAAATGCAAGGGTACGTTTGCTGTGCATCAAGCCCACCCTGAGTCATTGTACAGGATTTCTGTTCCCTCTCCCAAATCGTGGTTTTACCAAAGGATGCTTTTTCTTCCTAGAGGGAAAACTATACCAGCTCTTGTGTACTAATGCCGAGCGCTGCTTTCTTTTATTTCCTTTGAAGCGTTGGATTTCTCCTTCGGGAGGTGGTGTCACTTAACACCATTTCCCTGCACAGCGAGGTAACCGCTGTAACGACCAAACCAGTGTGCTGAAACTTGGGAGGGCCTCGGTGTGCCCCTCGACACCCCTAGCAGCACGGGGCGAATTCTCCTCGCACCACAGTCCTCATCTGCAGTCACCACGGAGAAAACCATCTGTTCCACTTGGAAAGGGGTTGGGTTCCACATGCCCTCCCCCCCGCATCCCGGCTCCAGCCCCAGCTGCCGTGTTTCGATGAGCAGTGAGGGGATGAGTCTCCTGCGTTAAAAATACTCTGGTTCTATTTGGATAAAAAGAAGAATCTTCCTTGCCTACACTGCCACACAAAAATAGTCTTAGTGTGAGTAAATCTTCGAAGTTCCTCTTGGTGAAAATATCTAGGCTTGCTTTTTTTTCTTTAACTTCTCATATAAATTTATTTATAGAGTGCCCTTCTTTCCTCCTACTCTGCTGCAGAAGGTTGCCACTCGTCTCGTTCATGAGTCCTGAAATAAATTGCAGGGCCTTTGAAACATCATCATGTTGCATAGTTGTGATGCAACGTGCTGCTGTTGTATGAATGTATCATATTTTAATGTGAATGTCATGTTAGCTGGGACATTCAAGTCTTTGCCTTTACTTTAGGCATTTTACACTGGTTTGTATTCTCACTTTAACTTTACAGTCAAAAAATTCTGTATGTAGTAACTTAAAATTTTACGTTCTACATAGAAAAATAGTATGTAATGAGAGGATTAGCAAGATGCAAATACTTTCCAAATATCTCTTAAAAATAGCTTTTGCTGTCACTGTAGCATCTTAATTTTGAATAATTTCAAAGTCCTTCTGCAAATCTCTGCATAGTAACAGAGAAACCACCTACTTCATCCTCACAAACTGTACAATATATATCTGTGCATGAAAAAAAATGACATTTTGGAGTACGGTTCTGCTCCAGCAGATACAGTGTCAGTGGGACTGGTGAAAGCATTAATGCTTGTGTTAAATATTAGTGCAAGCTTTCCAAACACTTGCATATCTTTTCTTAAAAAGGCTCTGAGAGCTGTAGGATGGAATTTTGCTCCACGGACCTGGGGAAAACCCTGCCAAGGGGTGAAGTTTGCAGCAGGGGAGCTGGCGAGAGTCAGGGTGAGTGTCTACTTTGCTGGTGGGGAGGTGGGAGAGGCTGTGCCCGGACTCTGACCGGCCATGCTGGAGGCATGGGGTATACACGGCCCGGGGTGA